>NC_026005.2:23309355-23430852 GCF_000442705.2 Elaeis guineensis
ATCATGCAAAAACTTCATTAATTATAAGGAGAATCGAGATTACAGAGTATAAAATTATCTCACAAATTCTAGCCTCTAACAAATCTGATCTTTAGAACAATCAATTATATTTTTGTTTTGGGAATACAAAGAATCTATATATATATATATATAGAGAGAGAGAGAGAGAGAGTATAAAATTATCTCACAAATTCTAGTCTCTAACATATCTGATCTTTAGGTATATATATATATATATATATAGTATAAAATTATCTCACAAATTCTAGTCTCTAACATATCTAATCTTTAGGACAATCAATTATATTTTTGTTTTGAGAATACGAAGAATCTATATATATATATATATATAGTATAAAATTATCTCACAAATTCTAGTCTCTAACATATCTAATCTTTAGGACAATCAATTATATTTTTGTTTTGAGAATACGAAGAATCTATATATATATATATATATATATATATATATATATATATATATATATATATATATATATATATATATATATATATATATATATATATATATATATATATATATATATATATATATATATATATCGCGTGCGTGCGCATAATAGAGTAAATTGATTTAGACTCAAACTGATATTCTAATAATTCTCAGCTTAGGCCAAAATATATCTGATGTCCTAAGTCAATATGGACTTGAATTGATATCCTATTAGGTCTTCTAGAAGTGATGTGGATTTATGCTTTAAAACTTGTAAACTTTAAGACATACTCAATAATTATCATAAATTAGAGCTTGTATCTAAATTATGTAATCTAACCATCATCAAGTATATTCAGCAGATTTCATCTCTGTCTTGTTTTTTGTTTCTTATATTTAATAAATTGAGTCAGGCACTTCCATCCATTTCCCGTTAGAGAAAAGGGGCACTTGAAGCTCACTTTCAAATGCCTTTTGTGCAAATGATCTCCTCCAAAAGAGAAGGAAATGATCTTAATTTTCATTTCCCTGATCTTTGAATGATACCAGACTGACAAACCGAACATATCTTTTGTTATCTCATTTCCTCTACTATCTCTCCCATGTTCATTCTACAAAGGATGGACGAATGTGAAATCGGAAAGTGTTCGGTAAACATTGTAATCATGGAATGCCATATTGCCATGAATACTATTCTAATGGCTTCACTAACATGTAGATTCTTCAGTCCTAAGAGGACAAGGCTTCGATCTATACAGGAAGAAATCCATGATTCTAGCCTGCAAGCTATAACTATTTTTCCACCATGTTAAGAATGCAATTACTCGTTAATAGAAAAGGAAAGAGGGGAGAAAAGGAAATACGTGATGGTTTAGTGCCCATTATTATATGATCTAGTGGTCCTAATGGCTCCAATAAATATATTATTCCAGATTCTTGGTGCTTTTCTCCTTTTTAATTAGTGCTCCAAACTTTCTGGTTTATGAAAGATTAGTAAAGAAGCATCAAAGCACGGTGACTGATGAGGGGAATCGATGGTGGAACACAAGCTGGTTAGCATGGAGATGGCCAAGTACAAGTAGCCAAAGAACACCACGGGAATATTGGTGGGGCCAAACTGGTACAGAAGATCATGTGATGTTAGTTGGCATGCCTTGGTCTTTTGTCTCGAGAGGGCATGCAACTGGGGACTTGACACCAAAATGATGTTTGAGAGCACCAAAGGTGAGTGGGGTGTGTCCTTTGGGCACCTTGGCATCTCTGCCCTGTGGCAGCAGTAACTCACAGACCACCCTCTTGTCCTCCATCTTATGGTGCGATGGAAGTGTGCATGTTGGAATCCCTTTTTTTCTTTCTTTTTTAACCTTCTTTTTCCTTCTTGAAATATCATAGAATAATGATAGGAAGGGGTCCATCAAAAGAAAGAAAAAAAAAAAAAAAAAAGTTGCTCTGGGAGATGTTTTTGGCAGTGGAGTTTGTGTCGATGGTTGGTAGGTCTAATGAAGGCATATCAACGTTGTTATAATGATGAAGAGAATTTCCTTCTAATCTAGGTTGGATATATCATGAAGGTAATTTCTTTTTATTTTCTTTTCTATAATCATCAAAAGAAAAAAAAAAAAAAAGAGTCTGGTTATATGTCATAATACAACAACCATTCCGTGACATAAACAGCATGCTTGGGACATGGTTGGTATTACTTACACAAATCCTTTATTATTTTTAACAAAAAATTTGAAAAATAAATATTTGATAATATTGTCTTAAAAAATAATTCTATATGAAGAAAAAGCTAAAAAATATGTAAAAAAAATAAAAATGATTCTAATCTCTGACTTCTACTTGACACAAGATACAAGAAACACACCATGATGTAAATGTCAATATCCATGACACATTTGTGCATTTGGACCACTTAAAATCTAGCAAACAATTTATTTATTTTGATGAGAAATAAAAAAATATGATAGGTGGTGTGTTCTCATTTATTTTTACTTAAAACAACAAAAATCGTTATCTGTAAGTTTGGGGAGTATCAAACTGGGGAGAGGATTGCCAGTGACACCAGCAAAATTCCCAAGAAATGGTTTCCATGGGACCCAAAGAAAAAGAATGATATGTGTGCACTGTCACCTTGCTGCGGGTGCAACCTTTTTCATGCTGTACGTGGTAACAGTGGGTTGCTTTGTATTCAAAAACCACGTACTCGTCGGTGATGTGGGACTGTCCTTGATGACACTTGTCGACACATGGTTTTTTCGCATGCCTAGGGACCATATAGCTAAGCCAACCTTAGATTCCCACTACCAAACTAGATCCGAATGCCGTCCTCTCAAAGTTCCAAACTTCCATTGGAAGTATCTCGCACGCATCCAAGGTTGTTGACCCATTAACATGGCATCTTTCTTTCTTCATCTCCTCTCTCTCTCTCTCAAAAATGATTACATTTTTTGAACTGGCTCCTAACTTCCATTTCCTAGCGTGCCATGGGCCCAATTGCACGCGTTACGATATAGTTTTGGGCATTATCCAATCCCTCCAGTGAGCAAGAGTCCCGGTAGTTATCAGCTGAAAACAAGCAGCCTTGCTCTGTCCTCTGCTCACTTACCTCAATAAGTGGGCGTTTCTGAAATGGGTGGATCATGACATGCTGAGATGGCTTCAGCTTTACCACCTTTCTCCTTTTTCTTTCTTTTTTTTTTTTTTTGAGTACATTGCCAACCTTTTTCCTTTAGGTGACAAGATTTTCATGAGAGACAAAGCAAGGGTCAGTATCTTGCTTGGAATCTTGTCTCTGGAAATATATAGAGAAGCCTTTATAATTTGATGGGCTGTGACCGGCATGATGCAAAAAGAAAGCTTACACCAAATCATAGTAATATGCAAAAAGTTGTGCTGAGTTAATGCCCTCGCATTGGTGAAACTAAATTATTATTATTGTTATTATTATTATATTCCTTTTAGCAAAACGGTGGGAAGCCCACTTCACCTTTCATTATTGAAATACATCATTGGTTTATTTCCAGGCTTAACTATTGGTCATCATCACCTATCAATGTAACGTCAATCTGCTAGCTGGTATTCCATTTGAGGTTGGTGCCTACAGTGTCTCATATTGCCCAAGGAGAGCAACTTAAACATATATACTGTTGGAGAATACCCGCCGACCGACCGACCGACCGACTGCCGGAGGGCCCGATCGACTGCCGTAGGGCCCGACCGGCCAGAGGGCTCGACCGACCCGACCGCCCGCCCGCCTGACGGCCTGACCGCCTCCGTTGGACGACTCCGACTGGCCGATAGGCCGACCGATCGTCGGTCGGTGCGACCGACTGACGGATGCCATCAGCGGCTAACCGCCGGCCGTCCAACGGCCCATCGCCGATTGGGGGTATGTCGGACGTATCCATCCCGACCGACTGAACCTCGAGGTTATATGGCCGACTTACATGAAGCTCGCCGACCGATGGAGGGGCCCGACACCACCCGGCTGGCTACCGACTTTAGGTCGGTCGGCTCCTCCAACCACCGTACAGCCGCCAGACGTCGTCAGCTCTGCCACGGACATGCGGCACAGTACCCTAGGGGTATTGTCCCGCCGAGAGCCGGGTCAACCCTGGTGATTAGACAGCTACACGGCGACATGACGTTTTCACGGTGGCTCTGACAGCCCACAGTGAGTTGACAGTTCCTCACTTGTCCGTGCCATTAATGACGGCGCCATACCTAGCTCCACTATATATACCGGGGAAGGCAACAGTGCAAAGGATCGATCCGCCCGTCTCCCCCACATACGCAGGCTCGCTCCTCCCCCTCACTCTCTCTTTCTCAGAGCTCTCTGTCTGCATTTCACTGTTGCCCAGTCACCTCTCTGACTTGACCGTCGGAGGGTCCCCGCCGGAGCCACCTCCGGTCAGTGTGGACTTCTTTTTTTGCAGGCGCTCATTCCCGACGACCAGGCGACGAGGGGATTGGCCGCAACAATATACCATAATCTACCTCTCACATATTGATTTGTATACAAGGGAGAATGCCCATTTTGTGGGGAAGAAAGAATAAAAGAATACATCTTGTGGCTGCTCGGATCTAACACAGCTCCTATAGCATGACATGATTTATGATATACAGAATACACATGCGTGCAACAATTACATAACATTTATGTGCATTAATTTAGGTAGCTATGGGCTCCGGCCAATAGTAATAGTAATTCTTTTCCAACTTTTAGGCCATGGGCCCATGGGGGAGGGACAAGCTCGGACGTTAGTATTTGAAAAAGGAAAAAGAAAGATCGTGGCATCCATTGAAGCGAATGCAATAGACTATCAGGGGCACCCAATGGACTAAGTAGACGATACCTTTTTTTTTTGTTCATTTGTTTTTGGTAAGTGGTCTCAGTGTAGAGGAAGCTTCTTCCCTTGGGAGCCCAAAAGCAAAGAAGGAAATTAGGGGCACCCAAGTAGGAGAAAAAGGTTTCCCATGCAGTTGTATTGGTTTCCAAGGCTAGCTGTCAAGTGCCTTTGAGTGGCCTAGAAGCCTTTTCTGCTTTCTAGCTTTTATTTCATCCTTTTTCCTTTCTCTTCATCGATTGGGTCCCTTGGGAACCTCAACAAGAGAAAAGCAAAGGAGGCTATCAACCCATATAGCAGTGGAATCCTCCCATATAACCTGATTTGAAAAGTTGAGAGATTTCTCAAAAGTGGGTTAGCTTATAGCATGTCATGTGAGCCAAATGGCATGGCAGGCTTTTTTTGGCCAATGTCATGTGACACGCGAAGGCATGCAACCACGTGAGAGTCACGCATTACAAGCTGAATGAAAACAATTTCATTGTTGAGTATCTGGCAGAACCATCCAAAAAAAACTTTATTAACAATATTTATGTAACACAATAGACAGATAATTATATGATCAAGAATAAGGAGAGGCAGGTCGCCGGAACTAATTTAAGGTAATTTTGTAGACATCCTTCAATCCAGTCTGTATTTATAAGAACTCGTATCAGCAAAGTGCATGCAAATGGTCCTAATGGTGTACTGTAGATCTTAGTACATTAGAGATTGGGACCATTCCTACATTGGAGATTGGGACCATTCCTAACTTGATGTGTATATCAAACATCAAGCATGGTTAGAGCCAGCATTGAAAGATCAACACCTTCATTCAAGAGTGCAGAGGTATCTTGCATTTAGATTAGCACTAATTATAGAGTTAATAGGAGTCTTTCCATCTTGTTGAGCGAAACATGAGATATGTTGTCTTTGAAGTACAAATGCTTTTTTAAGATTTTTTTAACTTGTATTTTATAATCTCCAATATTGAAGATAGTGAAAAATCTCTATCTATTTTTGTCCGTGATTTTTTTCTTTGATTAAGAAGATTTTTCAAGTAAATCCTGTATTTGCATTGATCTTATTTTTTTTCAATTTCTTTTTTATTTGGCATCTTGCTACAACAAAGAGATTCATCTACAAGTACCGAAATATTAGGATTCATCGAAGAATCACTATGATTCTCAAAGCAAAATAGATTTCTTTTGAGTCCATTGATTAAAATGGTCATAGATGATCAGATGAATTGAAAGACACTGTAATACTAAAAGGAACCAACGCTTGGTGTCGATCGGAAGTTCCAAATTTTCACTCCTCCCTCTTGATCTTAGAGGAATATTTGAGATTAGACTGCTGCGGATTGGCAGGAATGACTTTGAGGCTGGGAAATATACTCTGTCACACATTAACTAGTTCCCAATGGGAGATGCCCGCCAAAGTCCTGTATTTATTTTTTAAAAAGTTGCTGGCCGGAAATCTAATCCCAAGCCAATAAAAAAGAAGGAAAAAGAAAACACGTAGAATTCTCCCTTCTTGGGACCATCCATTCAAGCGCTTTAAATCTTTTAGCAAGTTCAAGGGAATACTTTAAATGGTGGCTGAGCTTTAGATGAGTCACAAATCTAATAAGTATCTCATGCTTATATTGACCATTCTATTTAAAGAAAAGATATTATTCCACAGAATAGCTTTTGGTATAATTGTTTATGTGAAGTTATGAACACCATGATAGATGATCAGAGACCATAACTAAAGTGAAACACAACCTATACCTTTTTTTTCCTCTTCCAGTTAGGATAAGCAGTGTTTACCAAAAAAAAGAAAAAAAAAAAAAGAAGTTAGGATAAGCAGTGAAAATTAACTCTTAAGCAGTTATAGATATTATGCCACTTGTCAGATTACATGGCAAATGACAATAGGTGACTGATAAACTTTTGGAACGTAATTAGGCAGTGGGCTCCCACTAGCTTAAAGTAGTTGCATGCGGATCACCACTTGACAATTGTCCATTGTTGAACAATGTATTGTGGAGCACTTATTTGCACAAAAAAGGAGTGGCGATTGAAGTTATTAGGTAAGCAGCACTGGACCTTCATCACGTTAGAAGACAAGCATAAAAACGTTCTTGGTGAAGCTACTAGATTATATTTATAACATGACTCTTTAAAAAGCTTATAAAATGGTGAAACTATTCATACAGTCACAAGCTAGAAGGTGATGGTGAGCTTTCACTTTCAAGAGAAAAAATAAACTGTAACAAGTGGCTCCCATTGATGCACATGCACACTTTCGACAACAGAGTATGGATCATATAAAACACCATCCTAAAATAGTAGCAATGATTCCTTTTCTTTTTCTTTTTTTTTTTTTTTTGGGTTTGGTAGAAAGAGGAACTGGAAGCTAAATTGCAAATAAAAGAGTGTTACATTGTATGAGAATTACAACAGTTGCATCATGATGCATAGAGCTACATACCTTACTCTCACAACAACAGCACCAGTGCTGCAGAAGACTGCAAACCAGAAGCAGAATAGAGTATGGCTACAGAGATTCCGATTGAGAGAAGCATCAGCAGATTAACAAGCTGTAAGAATTCGATAGCAATAATTCTTTGAAGGTACAAGTTGTAGTAATAGTTTAAAATCAATTTGTTCTGAAGGAATTTATGTTCTAGCGAACAATCACCAGGGATAGTATACCATTTATTTGTATCAGCACGGGCCAAAGCATCAATCAGAGCATAATTTGATAAGAAACCAACGAAAGAAAGGCCAACTTTATTAAAACATCCACCACTGGATCAATAGCATTTAACGTGGCAGCGACTGATTTGGAGAAAGCCTGTTTCGTGTCTAGGATAACCTATGAACGGATTCAGACCGCTCATGTTCATTGTCTGTAATGCTGAAGAACAGTCCTTGCGTTGGAAAGCACTTCCCAAATTAATGACTCGATAGTCTGATGAAAAATTTTTGACCAGATGGGGGAAGAGTAGTTACCAAAAAGAAACAAAAAAAAAATCTGGAGGAAGAGTCACTCTGATTGGTTTAATTTTTGGGGATGGATGGTTGAGGTGACAGAATTTACTTGACCAAAGGACCCATGACTAGGTTGGATAATCCAAGAAATGTTTCACATCTTCTAGCAGGTCACTCGTGGGTCCTCTCCTACTTGATGCCCAAGGACAAATGTAAAATTAAGTGCAAAGATTCTTTAAACATCCTGAGATTTTTTTTTTTTTTTTTGGGTAAAGAAACATCCTGAGATTTTAAAAGTCGAATATAATGACTAATGAATATGGCTACCCTTAATATCCATTTTACTGTTTCTGCCAATATCCAACATTTCGGTCACTTTTAAACAATGGCTACCTTTTATCTTAGTTGATATATAAGGTGATGGATCGTGTTGTTAAGATAAGAATTGACCACCTAGCCATTTGAGATACCACAACTCTACTCAATTGGATGTCCAACAACCATTTCATCCAATGCGGAGCTTCTTCATGCTAGATCAAGTTAGGCCCATGGTACCAAGAACAATCATGATCATGGCAATTGTTGTTTAAGGCACCAGTAGATAGGTAGACAATCAAACGTGCCTCGATGTCCACTTGCACGGAATTAATTTTGAATAAGATTTACGACTATTAATGGGATTTTGGCCACAAATCTAAACACACTACTTGCATGAAAATAGATGGCACACAACTACAAGTAACTCATAAATTGAGTCTAAACTATATCTCAATTATTAAAGACCAACTCCAAAACATTCATGAGACTCCAAAGCCTCCATTCTCATGTTATATTAACTGCTCTCTTATCTATTTTTTGACTCCACTTTTCCTATTTGTTGCAAGATATCAAGTCTTTATGGGATCATGTAAGGGACTTGTGTGCATCACACATGCTGAAATCCATCTAACAATCCTGAATTTCTGTGTAAACGAGTACTTTTAAAATGTTGGATGGTATGGTGATGCATCTAGTTTCGCGCTATATATCTCAAATTTTTGACTCAAGCAATCACAACGTCATATGTGTTAGGTAACATCGAATGCAAGCATTAATACATTAGTTTCGAATCTTAGAGATGAATGGATTATCTTCTTTGTGCAAGGAAACATAGTATAGCTAGTACAACATATTCACAGCCACTAAAATTGATAAATAATAATAATAATAAAAAGCAAGCTAGATTTTAGTTTTATATGCTAGATTCACTGTACATGCATGGAATGGAATTTTAACTTGGCCATTTTCTTTTTCCATGAAAAGGAAGTTTTAGCAGTTTATTGCCCTAATTCAAACTGACTTCCTTCAAGCAGCCTCTCATGTGGTCCTTGCCAGAAGCTATTTCTTTCACTTGAATCCAAAACCTTTATCCTGCGCTCTTACAATTTGGGATGAGGCATTGAATGTGGACGGCTGCCAGGATATCCAACTTGGTAGAAAGTATACGATCTTATCCGCCCTCTGCCACCATTAAGCTGCGGCGCGTCACATCAAAATCCTTTTAAATTAGATAAACATATTAAAAATAAAACATAAGAAAAGAAAGAAAGAAAGAGATGGAAAAAGAGAAAGGCTCTGCAGTGTTTGGACCCTCACAATGTGCAGCAGCGGACGTAGTTAATTTCGATAACGTTAAAATCCTCAGAAAGGTAAAAGGCGAAGAATAATGTTACCACCAAATAGACAAATAGCCTTGAGACCTAAGGCAAAGATTCACTTGGGATAGAAAGAAAATTTTGAATAGGTGGGAGTGAATATAGAGAGGAAGAATCATAAAATAATAAATCATGGAGAACCGGGATCGAGAAAGAAAATCTATGAGAATCCAACTACCGAGATGAAGAAGATTCAAGATCCCTGATTTTTGTGGTAGAGTAGATAGATAAATTGGGAAAGTCCAGTTCAAAAATCCATCAATTGTGAAAGGATGGTATATTTAGTTCTTTGATATCTTTTAAAAAGTAAAACCATAAGACCCATACCATGAACTGACCGAAATGGATAATATCTCATGCGAGCAAATATAGAGAACTGATCCATTCTATCCATCCAAGCTATGAGTGTTTGACCATAACATCGATGCCCATCGTGAGACAATGCCTCTTGCGCATGCACACGTACTCTCTTTGGACGGAGGGGGGGCTAATGTTGTAGGACAATGTCTTCTGCGCAAGCACACATATTCCCTCTTGATGAGGAGGGACTAATATTGTAGGAAGATGATATTTTTAGTCTCACATCAATTGAGTCAAGGAAGAATATGTCTTACATGGAATGGGATCTTCTCTTTCCCATAGATATCTTTTGAAAGATAAAATCATGAGCCCCATACTATGGACAAAAGGTCAAAATAGATAATACCTCACATATATAAGAGCAGAAATCGATCCATCCGAGTTAGAAGGTATCCTTGACTGCAACATTAGTACCGTCTGCAGGATAACGCCTCCTGCCAGGCATATATAGTCCCCCTTGGTTGGGGGGGCTAATATTGTGGGGGGAACGATATCTTTAATCCCACATCGGTTATAACTCAAGAAGGAATATTGCTTATATGGAATATGATCTTCTCTCTCCCAAGAGACATCTTTTAAAAAATAAAATCATTAAACCCCATGTCATAATGTCAGAGATCAAAGTGGACAATATCTTATATACACCATAGCGAAGACTCCAACCCATAAAACTTTGACCACAACATTGGCTCCCATCATGGGGCCCACCTCCTACCCATGTATATAGAGTCTCCCTTGACTGAGAAAGCTATTGTTATAGGAGGATGGCATCTTTAATCTCATACCCGTTGTGAGTCAAATGAAATTCTGATTTATATAGAATCGAAGTCTTCTCTTTCCTAGTAGGGTGCCTTTTAAAATGTAAAACGTGAGACCTTGTGCCATAGGTTTGCTGAAGTAGATAATACCTCATACAGATGAGCATATACAATACCTCTTGACTCACAATCGATGTAAAATTAAAGATGGAGAAGATTAGAGAGATTTTTATAATTATAGAGAGTATTTTAGAAATTTGAAAGATTTTTATTAAATATGCCAATGAAAACTAATGGCAGGAACTGATTGTGGTATGATGGTTATTTCAGAAAAGTCTTGTAAGTAGTTTTAATATTTCTAATCCAAATATTTACGTCAAAAATATTTATAATTCAAACATGATGGGTGATGGCTGATTGTTCGGTTACAAACGGTAGTGATGATTCTTCTCTCCAACTTAGATACGAATAATAATTTTGAATCTATATTCATGTAATTTTTAAGTTCCACGTTAAGGTATAACAGGAGGTAATTAAGATCAAAGATCTAGAGTTTGAATTACGGGGAGCTGGGCGTCTGCCCATCGGCTAGAATTGTACTCTTTGCGGCAACTCCCATTTTCGCCGCCCCACATGCCTCATTACCCCTTCCAACAACCTCAGCAGGAAGGAGATTCCAAGCCCTGTCACCTCTCTCTCTCTCTCTCTCTCTCACACACACAGTGTAACCCCACCCATCTCCTGCTTTTTTTTTTAAATAATTTCTCAGCGTCCCGCCCTCCTTCTTACCCCACCCCTCCTTTTTTTTTTTTTTTTTTTAAATAAATTTTCAGCCTCCTTCCCTTCCTCATTCTCTATAAATTCCACCCCCTTGCAGTTCCAAAACCCCTTCCCCTCTTCTCCTCTTCCCAATTCTACAATTCCTGTTCCCATTCCCTCCCTTCTTGAGCTCCGAGGTTCTGCTACTCTGTTTTCCCCATCTTTTTCTTAGGATTCTGATCTCAAGAACTGGCTTCCTGGATTCAAAATCGAGAGACGACCTGCCGAATCTGGTCCTCTCGCTGCTGCTTTGCTGTGGTTGGTAGAGATAACCCTCCTTTTGGGCTCTTCCTATACGCTATGCATCAACGGTGACCCTGTCCTTTTGCCTCTGGAGGAGTTTCCTTGAGCCCTTGTCTCAAGATTGGTTTTTTGGTGCCCAAAATCCAAGTCCCATCCCAAAAATCCGAGGTTCTGTTTCCCAGGTCCAATCTTTCTTCACATATTTGGTTCGAAGTTCTGATCTCTCTTTTTTCTTTAGTTAAAAAAATCTCTCCTTTCCTCCTTCCGTTCACTCTTTTTTGATTCTCCTCTCTCCAATTTCACATGCCGCATCCGTTCATATTGATATTCTTAATTGATGTCGCCTATCCTAAGTGAAATCCTCCTCTCCGGGTTTATGATAAGTTCCTCACTTCGGCGCCGGACGCACTTGGTTCAATCCTTCTCTGTAGTCTTCCTCTACTGGTTCTATGTTTTCTCATGAACTTGTTTTGAATTCATAGCTATATTTCTATATAATTCCATAGCTATCTATCTATCTATCTATCTATCTATCTATCTAGCTACCTATCTATAATCTCTCTCTTTATCTGCATATAATTTGCCAGTAATCCTCAGTCCAAGCTCTATCTAGTCTTTCCTGAATCACCATCTCTAAATATCTACCGTGTAGCTCTCACAGGGTGCACATAAAGCTATAGTAATAATGGCTTCCTCTAGTGGCACTTCTTCCGCGTCCAGCCAACTTCCTAATTCTGGCTCTGAGGATGACTTGCAGGCTTTGATGCACCAGAGGAAGCAGAAGAGAATGCTATCGAACCGGGAGTCAGCGCGGCGGTCCCGGATGCGGAAGCAGAAGCATTTGGATGATCTCATGGCCCAAGTTGGCCATTTGAGGAAGGAGAACAGCCAGATCCTCACAGCTCTCAACATCACCACACAGCACTACCTGGGTGTGGAGGCTGAGAACTCTGTTCTCAGGACCCAGATGATGGAGCTGAACACCAGGCTTCAGTCCCTCGATGAGATCCTATGCTACATGAACGGTGGTGGTAGCAATGATTTTGGATTTGGTGTTGTCTCGAATGGCCTCGAGGCCACTGACGACTGCTTCATGAGGCCATGGAGCCTGATGGCCATGAACTGCCAGCCCATTATGGCCTCGGCTGGCATGTTTCAGTACTGTTAGATAAAGCCAAGAGGGGCCCAAAGGAGGGGCCTTTGGCTTTGGTCTTGAGTTGCTGGTGCTTGTGATGGATGGTCCTACCTTTGGTGGCTTCATGTGTGGTTCAGTGGGAGAAGGACGATATTTTCCTATTTTTAGAGCTCCTGGGGACCAGAGAGTTGGGGGAAGAAGGTTGAAAGCCACAAGCTGTGAGTCAAGTAGTAGTGGATTAATCACTAGTTATCTCTGGTCTGTATGTGGGTTCTGTTGATTATGCAGTCAGAGCTGTGTGTGTATTTGGTCTTTATTATTAATGAGATAATAGTGACTTCTATCTAGTATTGCTTCCTAGTTCAAACCTCTCTCTCTCTCTCTCTCTCTCTCTCTCAACACAAATGAGTATCCCATGGGTGAAATGGCCACGTATTGTACAAAAGAAAAGTTGGTTTATTTGATGGAAACTTGGTCAAAATATAGTATAACATGAGAAGTCTCCTTGAGGAGGTATAATGATGTGACTACCGACAAGCCTATTAATTCATATATATCTTTCTTAAGAAACGACTGGGTAATTAATCCATGCGAAAATCTAAAAGTGTGTGTATATAATAAATGCCTTACTGTAGCTGCTTGTTGAAATAAATATCATGAGACTCTGTACAACTCTCATGACCACTGAAGTGTTGGGAAAAAGTCTCTTTGTTTTGGCATTATATATAAATAAATAAGTAGCTATATCATTGTTGCTGATGTCTATCTTTGTTCCTATTTTCATTATTTTAGGATGATGATAGGTTCTTTGATATGTTGTCGGTGTTATTATTGTCTCGATGGATCTTAGCTGCAGCAAGCTAACAGAAATAACCTAATGTGATCTCAAGAGTTCTCCTAAATTAACTAATACCCAACCGGTATTCTTCTTATGTTGCTTCTTTTCTTCTGAGGTAAGGGAACTTATTTTTCTTCTCTTACTAGCTATGAAGATGGACCACCGTGAGTGCTACTGTTCCGGATTCAATAATTGCTGCAGTTTAGCCAGCTTTCACTCAGCAACACAATGCATAAAACCAGACAACAAAAAGAAAGCCAGTGCAGAATATATTTCAATTATCAGATCTTTAGGTACCATTTTGCAAATAACTCAAAACCTGACTACAAAAAGAAAGCCAATGTAGAAAGATATTTCAGTTGTCGTATCTTTAAGTGCCATTGTTACCATTTTCTTAAGAACAGGAAAAAAAGACTGCCTTCTTATTAATAAACAAATAGTAGGAAAAAACTCAAAGAGAATGAGTTTCAATATTATTATGAACAATGTTCAATTACACAATTATCATCCCTTACTTATAAGAATCCAATCCTAAATTACCACAAAAAAAAAAAAAAAAAAAAAGCTAAGCACTCAAATAAAGCAAACTTCAACAAAATCCCATTTACTGCTCAGACCATATCTCCCATACAATCTTGGTTAAAATCAAATTCTTTAAGCCTACTAACACAAAAATTTTCTAAATATTTCATAAAATATAAAGGACAAGTTTGAACGGATAAATAATGTGAAAATAATATAAATTTATTTTGAAGGTTTTGGGAAGGAAAAAAGTTATAATGACTCTTTGACTTTTGACAGTTTGATGGATTTGCGAAAAATACTTTTCACATGAAAGTCCACTTATGGTTTGAAAGTTATGCTCATTTTTTTGAAGCCTGCACATTTTGGTTCCATGCCACTAAACTAGCTTGTAACTTGGTTAAATCCATCTTCTCCTGATAATCTACAGCTAATTGTTCCATATCAGATCTACACTTAAATTTTGATTAAGGTTATAATTATCAACTGAATCAGTTTCTCAAGAAAAAAGGAAGGAAAGAAAGATTTTCAAGTGAAATATTATCATTCTTTTGAGAAGTTCAAGAGCAAAAGCATGATGGCAAGTAAGAGTACAGAAATTTAACTGGAATTGAATTGCCTTTCTTTTTTTTTTTTTTTTTTTGTAGAAAACCCTCAAGCACCTTATTCTTTGGCCGAGTTACCAAAGATCGAGATTTGATCCTGTTCTCATTAATTCCAGTATTTGGCGAAGTCTTCATCCATCCTGCTCTCAAAATATTAGCAAAGCTTTAAAAAAAAAAAAAAAAAGCAAAAAGGATGCTCAAAACCAATGACTGAGGCTTTTAAACACACTTACTATATGTCATTCATCACATTGGACACCGAATGCAATATCGCTTGACCATAGCAAGTCATACTTCAGAATCCATGCAACATTGGGGACCTCATATTAGTTATCATGTAAAAGCATTAGCAACTACCCTCTGCTTTGGTATCTGAATAAGGAAGGACAAACAAGTTGCATTATGATAATAACTCCTAGGCAAAATGGACCTGATTTCTGGTAAGATATCAAATTAATTCGCACTGGCATCTGTCACAACTTTCTAGTTTCCAAAATGCACATCTACCCTCATAAGGACAGGAAGATCTGGAGGTTTCTTTTTAATGTTATTTTTGAAACTTGCCGAGGAGGGAGGAAGGAGATGTACTGTTAGGGTATTTTCAATCTACCAGTCTTAAGGTGTTAAAAGATAGCCAAATTGAAAATATATATTAACCAAGCTTAAAGAACGGGAGTGCCATCACTTCCCATGCACGAGAGAGAATTCATTAATAAATGGGTCCATGCTGAAAGGCTAGAGATCTGGAATCTGCTTTTTCTTGAAGTCCTCAGAATATGTACTTCATTTCAATAAACAATTACATTGTAAAATAGCTTTAGCTCAATGAAAATATTCGACTCACTATTGACCACTGCTATCTAATTTCTGTCTATTAAGATATGGAGAGTTGGAACGTGAAAGGAGACAAAGGCTGTTGCATCTGATTCTTATACATCCTCCATGCTTTATGAGCACTAGTCTAATGTCTTTTTTATTTCTTTTTGATAAAGAGCACCACACTAATGTCATATGAGGCAGTCCTGCCAGAGTAGTAGGAAATAAGTACTAGCAACATATAGGATATTTTGTACATGTTTCTTAGATTTGGAAGACTATAATTTCAGTTTGATAGCTTATGACCGAACATGCATAACACTGAAGTCAGATATTTGAGACCATCTGATGGTGCTGATAAATTTCATGATATGCTGTTCTTAGGACTTCACCTGAACAATTCTGGAAATGAAAGTAATACATTTCCAGCTTTGTACCTGGAAATGTAAGTTTATGTCAATTATTTTCCAAAAGCCCATGATTTCGTCGGCATTGTTGGGAAAGAATCTTGACGTTCCACCATCAGTTACTCAGGCCAACATGAAAATTGCAACGATATATAATATTTTGAGACGGTGCAAGTTGATGGATACCCAAGACAAACAGTGGATGCACGCCACAAACAGATACTAGTTAATGCATTAAGCACAATATGAAACTAGCTGTGTCCCATACCCTCAAAAAAAAAAAAGAAAAAGAAGAAACTAGTTGTGTCTTTTTTTTGTTGTTAGATGAACGAAGAAAGCTACATTTTATTTTATATTCTGCAAATGGTTGCTGAAAAGAAAGCGTTATTTTGAGAAGACAAACTAATTTTGTTCAGAGGAGGAAGACAGGTGGTAATCAGATGATATTTATGATGCTACTCCATCCCAAGCCTGTAAAAGAGTAGGGAGATGATATCGGATATCATGCCAGTTCTTTATCTGTTGGAATTGGCCAGTACATGGTTGAAAAGGCCAAGGGATACCAATAATCTAATTAGAGGGTGATGAAAGCATGTGGCCATCCATTCATGGAAAGGCTCATGGTTTCAGGCTCTTAGGCTAGTTGAAGGAAGGAGGCAACCTTTCTTAGTGGGCAGCTGGTAGTTTTCTATGGGCTTGTCATTATAGAAACTTGTGGTGATGAATGATATGATGCTGATAGAAGGGTTATGTTGTGACTTTGGTGCCATGAAGAGTTAGAATGGAAATCCAAATTGAATACTGCTGGTGGGTATGGAAGGACTAATTTAGAACATTGGATATTTGGCAGCCATTCGTTTATCAGAAGTTAGGCGCCTGATTAGGACAAGGAAAGTGTTTAGACTATGTTACGGAATCTTATTCAGGAAACAAGGGATTAGGTGTTTGATTTATTATAAATATTTAGGACCATCAACAGTTGAAGCACGAGTGATGAGTGCCTTAATACTGACAACAGAGATCACGTCATGACAACAGCAAGCACGGCTCGCCCCATCCTTTTATTTTCCTTATCATATCTTTAAATGGCATTTAAAGAGTAACGTGAGCCTGGCAGTATTGCACAAGACCAACAAAGGAGAGTTTGTGGATTCCCAGATTGACTGTAATATTTTTCTTAGAGTTACCTAACCTAAAATGTTATAAAGGAGCACTGAGGCTGGCCTTCTGTATATTTTAAGAACAAGGACTAGTGGAACGTCCGAAGTCTACTATTCGAATTGCAGCCTGCTATACACTTGCTGTAAATGGCATTGGTACCTAATCTTTTCTTGCTGTTCTTGATCGGCTATAGTATGCTTTCATTCTTTTATACAGGCCTACATATGGGAAACTGAGTGGATCTATGGTCTCCCTTTCATTGCCATGCCCCCAATAATGGAAGGACTTGAGATAAGATGCTCTTTTCTTACAACTATTAACTCGTGACTATAGATCTCGCAGTAAGTACCGGAAGGGTAATATAAATATTTCAGCTTATGAATGTTTATTAATTTTCACATCATGGAATAATCCAAGTTATGCTTGCCCAGAATATTAAATAAGAAGCTCAAGAGGAAATTATGAATGACAGAATATTTATATTCTCCATGTGAACTCTTCTGTCGCTTCAGATGCTGGCGTTTTACACAGGCTACCGTGAAGGATTCTTTTTTTTTTTTTTTAATGTCAGTTCCTAGTATTTTGTGGGAATTTAAAACTGAACTTGTGCTGAACGTTTGTCCTCTACTTTCATAACTAGCGGACAATCTACTTTCCTTTTGAAGTTCACATGCCTCTCACTCTCTGCAATTCAAAATATGGCCAGTTACATTTCAAATATGCAGCTTGTTCGAAAATTTTTTATGGAAGTATGCTAGTGAAACAAAACACTAACTTCTGTTATTAGTAAGATAAACGGCACCAAGAGTACACCCCTTAACTCTATGAGCATATTTTTCGCTCTGACCTGCACTCCAAGTCAATTTACATTTTGAAGTGAAATTCAGATTAATTTCCTTAAATTGCATGTGCAGTGAAACATTCATCTCAAAATTCTTGGAGCAAAAAAAACACGATTCACTTCAAAAATAGATGAGCATGCAATTAAAATTTACAGCTATTTCAGCCAAAGATTGTGTACATACATTGGTCTAAGATGAGAAATTATAAATATAATATTAATATTGTATAAGGTGATCTTTACAAAAATCCCTCTCTAACTTTTGAACAAAACTTGTTAAAGGTTTCACAGATGTGAGTTCACTTTAGTAATGAGAAACTTATGTGTAATATATATTTCAAAAGTGTGTTATCTATGAAAAATATGTATTTCATTTTTAAGCAATGCCAGCAAATCGTTCTCTGGTACTGATTCAAATTTGGATTGAAAATATTTGAAAAAAATGAAGGTTTTTTTTTTTTTTGGCAATTGGGAAACAACAGAGCTGCAATGGTAGGGGACCTAAGATACTTCATTTTACACAATATGGATATTTGACTGGGAGTTCTCTGCAATAATGGCCTCGCAGTCGCCAATCCTTAACTGGTGTCCGGCTGTCCGCATATCATTGGCTCCTCATATCTCAAATTGGACACTTGAGGGCCCATGGATGGCATAACATTGACAGGGGTTTATCAGTAAAACGTGCAGGACCCGAGCTAGAGCTGATCATTTCATGGGCGGCCTGTTTGGCCCGCCCGAGCCCAGCTGGTTTAAAATGGCCTTGGGCTATTCTTTTTGACAAGTGAATCAGGCCGACTCTAAAAAATCAAATCCGATTATAAAATAGGCCGGGCTTGGACTTACGTGGATCCGGCTTGAACCAATATATCAAGCCCCCGAATCCCTCTTCTTCACCTTCAGATCATGCTCGATATGCTTCGCTTCATCCGACATCCCCACCTCCTCCTTATCGGTCCTCCTGTCATCACTGCCTCTATGCCACCTCTGGTCCTCCTAACAGGCCACTGTCTTCTCGCATTTTCACGGCCTCCCAATCTCGCCTCCTTCCCGACATCCCCACCTCCTCCTTAACCTTTGTGTTTCTGATCCTCCTCCTCCTTGGCCCTTGCCTCCTCGCCGCTCTACTACCCTGTCACCTCCTCCCTACCTCCCTAATCTCCACTTCCTCATCGAGTCCTTCATATCTCCCAGCCTTCTCGCCTCCTCCTTGCTGTGAGAAGTAAAAGGCAAAAAATTATTTGCTAGAAAAGATAACAAGAGAAAAGAAAGAAAGAAAGGGAGAAGAATATTATTTTTGTTCTCTGTTTCAGATCTCTGTCAGGAGAGAATAATATTGATCACAATCAATCCCCAAAATAAAAATCGATTAACTAAACTAAACTAACTAACTAACATAACCCACTACAGATAAACATAAAATTTAATTTTTTTAAAAAAAACCACTAACATCCTCCCCTTAAATTAAATTTTGCATACACCTAGTAAACTACGAAGATATGCAAAAATATTTGTCTTCAAAGGCTTGGTGAAGATATCCGCCACTTGATCTTCACTCCTATAATGCACTAATTCAATCACCTTCTTTTTTATAAAGAAAGTGATACCGTACATGAATGTACTTACTCCTTCCATGATTCACTAGATTCTTTGACAACTTGATGGAAGAAGAGTTATCACAAAAAATTTTTGTGGGTACATCTTGCTCAAATTTCAAGCCTTCTAGTAAATTTTTGAGCTAAACTATCTGAGATGCACATGTTGCCACTGCTATGTACTCTGCTTCAGTTGAAGAGAGGGCTACAATATTTTACTTCTTTGAAGACCATAAAATAGCTCCAGTGCCTAAAAGGAAAGCATATATAGATGTACTCTTTGCAGTATTTGAATCACCTACATAGTCACTGTCAGTAAAATCAGTTAAATATAATTTTTCTCCATCATAGAAAATACTATACTCCTGAGTGCCATTCAGGTAGCACAAACTTCTCTTTGCAATTTGTAGGCATACTTCAATTGGGCTCTCCATATATCTGCTAATCAAGCTCACACTATACATGATATTTGGCCTTATTGCGGTCAAATGCATCAAGCTGCCAACAATCTGCCTATAGTAATTACTGTCAATTTTTCCACCACTTCCAGCTCTTGTTAACTTTAGGCCAGGCTTAATAGGAGTACTAACTGGTTTACTTTATCCATCTTGAATTTTTTTAGAATCTCCTTTGTATGCTTCTTCTAAGAAATAAAAATACTATTTAATTAACCTCAATGCCAAGATAATACTTCATCAAGCCCAAATCAATTATGTTAAACTTTTCTTTCATAGAGTATTGAAACTCATAAATCATATCCATATCATTACAGTGTAAACAAGATTATCCACAGACAATAATCAAAATCTTTCCTCCATCACCATATTTAGCAAATAAAGTATGCTCATAGGGACACTTTACAAAACCATGTGAATCAAAATATGACTATACGGCTATACCAAGCTCGGGAGGTTTGCTTTAGACCATAAAAAATCTTTCTACATCTATAAACTTTATGTTCTTGTCTCTTTTTAACAAATCCAGATAGTTGCTTAACATATATTTTTTCTTTCAAATTTTCATACAAAAAAAAATAGATTTAATATCTAATTGATAAAGATACCATGAATTTTGAGCAACAAAAGAGAGGACAAGTCTTACAGTTTTTTATCAGGCCATTGGTGCGAACACCTCATCATAATTAACTCTTTGTTTTTAATTGAAGCCTTTTGCAACCACCCTTGCTTTGTATTTCTCCATACTACCATCTGACTTCAATTTTGTCCTATAGATCTACTTCAAATCAAAAGCTTTGTGCCCAGGAGGGAGATCAATCAACTCCCAAGTTTCATTCTTCTGAAGAGATTCAATCTCCTCAGCCATAGCTTTTTACCACTTCTTATCATATGGTGTCTCTTTATATATGATAGGATCACCATCCACAAATAAAGCAAAGCATACCTACTCCTCATCCTCATCAACAATTTACTCATGATCTGTAACAAAGTCTTTCATCCATCCTAGCTGCCTTCTAATTTTCTAAAAAATTTTTGGGGTTGATGTGCCTAATGCTTCTGGTGAAGCAGATGCTCTAACTGAACCATTATGCTCTTTAACTGGAGACTGTGGTGCTAGTGTACTAAGCTCACTCACTGCTTGTGCATCTGTACTATCCTTTTTTGCATCTATCAAGTCAATAGCAACATATTCTCTTGCATTCACATTCCACTTGAAAGTTTTTTCTTCATCAAAAATAACATCTCTACTAATCACAATTTTTTTAGAAATTGGATTGTAGACTTTATAAGCTTTAGAATGCTCATTGTAGCCAATAAATATGCAGGCCTCCTCTTTATCATCCAACTTATTTCTCTTCTCATCTGGCATGTGGGCATATGCAACACATCTAAAATCTTTAAGATACATGACATCTGGCTTGTAATCGATCTAGGCCTCTTGAGGAGTTTTATGATATAAACTCTTTATAGGACATAAATTCGAAATATAAACACTCCAACATGTAGCTTTAACCCAAAACTGTCTGGGCAAAGACATAGCCTTCAACATGTTTCTCACCATGTTTAAGATAGTTCTGTTCTTTCTTTTTGCAATACTGTTTTGCTGTGGATTATATGCTATAGTCAATTGGCATCTAATTTTATGAAAATTACAAAATTGAGAAAACTTATTTGAAATAAATTCTCCTCCTCTATCAGTCCTCAAGATTTTAATAAAATAACTACTTTCTTTCTCAATAAGAGATTTAAAACTTTGAAAAATTGAAAAGGCTTCGAACTTCTTTTCAAGAAAATAAATCCATATCTTTCTACTGTAATTATCAGTAAAAATAAGAAAATATTTTTTCTTATCAAAAGAAAGTGGATCAATTGGCCCGCAAATATCTGCATGAATAATCCCAAATAGTTGATTGGCTCTTCTTGCTTGTCCTCTAGAAAAAGAATCACGATGTTGCTTTTCAAAAATATACCCTTCATGTAGCTGATCAGGATGATTGATAAGTAGAAGACCTATAACCATCTTCTTCTAATATAATAACTTTATACCATAAAAATTTAAGTGCTTATATCGTAAGTGCCATAGCCAAGACTCATCTTTCACAATAGTGCTGAAACAAGACAAACTCTGAGGAGAAATCTCTAAAGAAAATATCCTGCTCTTAAACATCAGCACACTAGCTATCATCCACCAATTACCATATTCAATTCTGCAATATTTATTTTTCAAAGATATTTCATAGCCCTTTTTCATCAATTATCCCAAACTTAACAAGCTGCTTTTAAGCTTAGTGTTAGAAAATCGAATAGCATGTAATATTAAAAATTTTAAATTAAATGCAGCAGAAGTAAAAGCAATTAAAACCTCTTAAATTTATACACGTATGCATGAGATTGCATCCCAAAATACCAAAATTACTTATAGATTTAAGATTAAAACAAAAATAAAATAGAGAAAGATCTTATCTTCATCTTGCGTTGGTAGA
Source organism: Elaeis guineensis (assembly GCF_000442705.2). Lineage (NCBI taxonomy): Eukaryota > Viridiplantae > Streptophyta > Magnoliopsida > Arecales > Arecaceae > Elaeis > Elaeis guineensis. The sequence continues at coordinate 23,331,854 of NC_026005.2, forward strand.
TCTTCATCGTAATTCGATGATCATGGATGTTTTCACAGATTTTTTTTAAGCCACACATATATCTGACCTCTATAAATATCTATACAAGAATGATCTGATCAGAAGATCCTGATCTTATCAAGATACTAGCTCTCTTGTAGAGATCGCCCCTTGGATACTGAAATTTCTGATCATTTTCTCTTCTCAAAAGAATATCAAAAGTCAAGAGGAGGAAGATGAGAGAGGAGATTGGCATCCAACTGTTGGACGTGAGCTTGTGGAAGGTGAAGGCCAAGGGGTGTCCAACTCTTGGACATAGCATGGAAGAAGAAAAGAGGTTTTTTTTAAAATATCCAACTCTTGGACCTACCATGTAAGAAAGAAAAGAGGCATCCTTCTTTTTTGGTAGCACCCCTTGATCCTCTCCTTTTATTTCTTGCACCAACCACTTCTCAGGCCGCCCTACATCCCTCTTTGTTACATGATAATCTCATTAGAGGAGGCACTAACCAAGCCACAAACCTCTTAAAACCCAATGCCCTAAGATTTTAAGTAGAGTCCAAGGGGATTAGGACTCCTTTAATGGAGTTGCGCACCAACTCTTACGCGCTATCACATCCCCATGCCAAAGAAAATAAAACACACTGTAATCCTTCTTAGGAGATATCTCACGGGAAGAGTGCTTCTGCAGATTAAATTTCTTTACAAATAGAGTCCAATTTGATTTGGATTCTTAATAAGTCAACTACTTATTGAGTCTAAACCTTTTAAACTTATGAAACTCAATCTGAGTCAAACTCAAACCATATCTAATCAAATTAAATCCCAACTTAATTTGATTAGAACTCAACCTCAATTACCTGATCAAATCAAATAATATAGCAATAATTATAAATAATTTCTCTTTTAACTCACTAACTGTTAGCGAATCCTCTTGTGTAACTTTTATAAATTAGTTCAATCATCAATTATATTGATATTCGAATCTTTCTGCGATTTGAAATTATAATTTAACTATCCGATTAGTCAAGATCTCTTATGTGTGTGACCCCATAGATTCTATTCTGTCTGATAGTGACATATATTGTAATCATCATCATTAATATCGTTGAAAATTTTTTCAATAGATTAAAATAATTTCAACTCACCAATGAGAATTATTGACCATCAAAATAATTTTCGTTGGTCTCACAATCCACCAATAACATCTAGCAGCATGTAGTGGCAACCTAGTAGAATAAAAAAATAAACTTTGTAGATATGGTTATCATGTGATACAGTTCTTCTATCATGAGTTCCGATAAGATGGAGGTTATGAAAAACTTGTCAAACCTCATCATCTATCATATATAAGATTTATTCAACTCGAGTTCATACCGTAAAATCTCATAAATTTTTTTTTTCATTATTCACACTGTCATGGCCATGATCTTCAGAACTCAATCTTATAAATCATATAGGACTTCTTCTTATCTATCAAAATTGATAGATCTTATCTAGGTGTACATTCTACTCCTACAACAAACCTACTACAGTCAATCTATACTGCAACGATCCAAATGACTAGAAACCAAGTATATATACAATCAAACTACAGCAATTGCGTTGTGAATAGCTGAGGTATCGCAAGTCAAAAAATCAGTCACACCACTACAACATCAAAAAAGTCACTGATACGTCAGTAGACATCCAAGTGACTTCTCGTATTAGTCACAGTCGATACTCTTATTCTCTAATAACCACCAACACTCTCACTTCAATATCTCCACATTGCAAACTCAAGATTCGTTTATCCAAAAAGAAGCAATCCACACACCAATTTTATCGGATCAATCATCATTTCTATAATGATCCATTGATCAAGAGTAATTTAAAAATTAATCACTAATGATACATACCTCAAATTCTTAATTCTTGGGAATATATGTCATCATCTTATTAATTTTCTAGACGATTCATGGACATATACACACTATGAATGAAAATAAACTATCCATTTTATTGATAAATAATAAGGTCAAGTATAAAATTATATCCTAGAAAGAATAAATATGTCAGTCTGATTAATTTCTAGGGTATATATCTAATAATCTCTCATTTGTACTAAAGTCAATCCGCTATATACCTAAGCCCTATCTTCTTAAGATATGTTTTGATCCTCTACTGGCTAGGTGGTTTAGTCAGTGGATCCGTCACATTATCTATGGGATCTACTCTCTACATCTTGAAATATTTTTTTTCAAGATATATAGTCAAGAATAATGTAAAATCATCGCTCTATGTGCTAAGACTTCTGATGAAATCTCAGCTCATTAGTTAGAGCTATCGGGCTATTATTGTCATAGTACAGTATTATGCCATATGATGACATTATATCCAGTTCTGTAACAAACTTTTTAAATTAGATGGCCTCCTAAGCAGTCTTATAAGTGATGATACACTCTGCTTCCATGATGAAATCGATAATGATCAATTATTTGAAACTCTTTCAATTTATCGATCCATCATTGTATAAGAACACACACATCCTGGAGTAGACTTTTCATCATCAATATCAGACATAAAGTCTAAATCAATGTATCTTTCTATCCTTAACTTTAAACCTCTTCTAAAGATCAAAAATAAATTTTTAGTACTTCTCAAGTACTTGAGAATGTTCTTCACAACTATCTAGTGCTTGTAGCTTGGATTTGATTGATATCTGCTTGTGACACTCATAGCAAGAGATATATCAAATCATGTATATAGCATAGAAAACATGAGGCTTCTTATAGCTGAATCATAAGAGATCTAGCTTATGTGTTATATCTCTTCGGATGTGTTAGGATACATCTTCTTAGAGAGATCAATCCCATGCCTAAGGGATAGAAATCTCCTTTGAAGTTTTTTATGCTAAACCTCTTCAACACCTCTCTATGTACATCTTTTGTAAAAGGCCTAGTATCTTTTTAGATCTAACTCATAGACCTTAGTTTTCAGAACATAGGATGCTTTCCCAAGATTTTTCATAAAGAATTTCTTAGACAACCATAATTTAATTGAAGTCGGTATGAGAATATTATTCCCAGTCAGGAGGTGTCAATCACGTACAATACAAGGAACGTGACAGCACTCCCACTAATTTTTTTATAAACACATGGTTCCTCCTTATTGTTGATGAAATCAGACATTTTGATCACATCATTAAAACGAGTGTTCTAACTCTAAGAACTTATCTTTTTTTTTGTAGATTCATTTACATCTAATAGGTTCTATACCTGTTGGTGGATCCACTAAGGTCCAAACTTGGTTGGAATGCATCGAATCAACTTTTGACTTCACAGCATTCAACCATTTCTCGGAGTCGATGTCTAACATCACCTCGTTATAGATTTTTGGAATCATCTTTATATTCCTCATCTTTTATGAGGAACATTTTCTCTATATCCTCTATCAGAATATCCAAGTATCTTTTAGGAGGACGGAAGACTTAACTAGATCTACGAAGTGGAGGAGGTACTATATGTACTAGCTTAACATAAATAGATTCTATAGGTTTTATAACTCATTACTCTTCAGAGACTCTCTTCGAGCTTAATTTTTCTCCCACTATCTCTATCCTGGATAAACTATTTTTTTCAAGAATATAGCATATTGGCTCACAATCACATTGTGATCCTCTAGGAAATAAAAATAGTATCTCAAAGACTCTTTAGGATATCTAATAAAACGAGCTCTCATAGATCTAACCTCTAACTTATCCATCTGTTGTTATTTGACATAGGTCGGACATCTATAAATCTTGAGATGATTAAGACTCAGTTTCTTACCATACCACATCTCATACGATATAATAGGAACAGACTTAGAGAGAACTTTATTTAATATTAAATTATAAAAAGCAAGGTATATCTCCAAAAAAATAAGAGAAAATCAGTGAATCTCATCATAGAATAGATCATATCTAATAGAGTCCTATTCCTCCTTTTCGATATCCCATTGAGTTGAAGAGTACCAGGAGGAGTCCATTGAAAGATTATGTTATTTTTTTTAGATAGTTTAAAAATTTTCACTAAAGTATACACCTCCTCAATCTGATCAAAGAACCTTAAAGAGTTTTTCAATTTGCTTCTATACTATCATATCTAAATTCTTTGAACTTTTCAAAGACTTCATATTTGTGACTCACACAAATACCCATACTATATCGGTAAAGGTAATGAAGTAAAAATAACCATCCCTATCCTACATACAACTCTAGAATTTTTAGATCCTATGGCACTCACTATCTGCTTAGATACATTCACACATACATCCAAGTGATAGAAGCTGTCATTCATAAAACTACATGCAATCAATTTATTTTTAAAATAAATTGCATAGTAGTCTGATGAAATAAAAATCAAATTTCTATTAGCAGCAGGTACATAATAACAGTCTCTAAGTATCAAACTAAATTCAAACGATAATTGTAAAGGATAGGTGCCCACGGTCATAATAGCAACACTTATCCCATTGCCAATTCGAAAGATCACTTCACCTTCTGACAGTCCTCTACTTTCTTATAGACCTCATAGTGAAGTACACTAATGAGCACTCGAATCAGAGACTATAGCCCCATTAGAAGTAGAAGAAACCGTAAGATTAGTTTCAATAACGAGTAAATATGACATACCTTCTGAAGGTGTGTCCCTTTTTTTCCTTTAGGCTGTCCAGATATACAAGATAGTTTCTTTTAATGGTCGTCAATATTATAGTAAAAACTCTTTCCTTTGTCAGCAGCTTTCTTAGGAGCTTCCTTTTTTGGTTGCGCTCGGACTTCTATTTCTTCACGAACTTCTTCTTTTTTTAAATAGACTTTCTCTTGAAAGTAGAAGTCCGCTCTACAGCGAGAACTATGCCGCTTGAACTCTTCAAGATTTCTTTAATAGTCACAAACATGTTCAACAATTCCACCAAGATGCAATCAATCTTATTCATATGATAGTTTACTATAAACTATCTATACAAACTAGTAAGGGATTGCGGGATTAAATCTACTTATAATTTTTTGTACATGATCATGCCGAGCTTCTCAAGCTCATCTAAGTCCTTAATCATTATCAAATAATGATCATAGAAAGATTGCCCTTTGGTCAATCATCAGACATATAGTTTGGTAACATGGGGATATCCTGATCAAATACATAACTAAGATTAACTTCTCAAAACTTAAAACTATTTTAAGTTTCTGAGCTAGTCTTTATAATTAATTCGATTAGATAATTAATTTCAAGTATGTGAGCTAAAGGGTTGGAAGATGATATTTTATTTTTATAAAAAATAGAGATTCTAGTTAAATATTCATACTTGATTTTAAATTTTTTTAAGATCTTTTAAAATAAATATGCCTCTCACTATTTTTTTAAATCTCTTACACTCCTCAGATAGAGACATAAAAATTCTTCACGACTAAGATTTCAAGTGGATACTGTGGTCCCATCGATCCACGCATACCTCACCTGATAGTTATTGATAACAAATAAATCAATGAGTAGACAACTCTTATCCAATGCTTCTCAAGCATGTTGCAGCAATAATCGGTCTCCAAGTTATGTTGGTCTTAACAGACAATTATTGGCCCCATTCTTTATTTAAGTCAGACCCACCATTCAACATGGATGTAAAGTTATCATTGGATTTCTCACCTGACAATTATTAGGTCCAATCTCATTTTTACCTTGTAACATCTTATGCTAATAGAGTGGTTGCATCTTTTTGATGCAACTGAACCACTGTGACTAATCGAGAACAATCAATATCAATAAAATACTCGCACATCTATAACGATAAAAAATCGCTCGACTTAGTATATGCAAGGAGATTTAATTTAGGTCTCATTTAATTTTAATTATCTACATCTCATGTAAATAACTAATCATAAATATTAATTATCTACATCTCATTTAAATAACTAATCACTAATATTAATTATCTACATCTCATGCAAATAACTAATCAGCTAAAATATTTAACTAGTGATGATCGTGGATTTATGATTCCGGCTTGAGCCACTGAGCCGAAATCGAGTCTTAGGATCACTATTACAAGCACATGCACATCAATCAGTTTGATCGTCTTCAACTCTTTGATCCGATCTCGAGCATCCTTGATCCGATCCCGATCAACTCCTTGATCTGATATCGATCAACCATCCATCTCGATCCTTGTGCATCTTATGCTATAGGCTTGCAATTCGATCAACGTTGATGTGCAAACACATCATAGAATACAATCTAGAAGATCAAAATTAATAACAATTATTACAATCTTTTTTAATGAGACTCGTAGGTCTCTAAATTATATGAATTATATGATGCACGCAGGCACCCTATTTACAGACATTAGATCTAATCTAATGAGACGTGCAGGTCTCCAAATACATCAATACAATGGTGCTTACAGATACCATGATCACATCACAAAATATCACAGATCTAAAAGGGTCTATCCATGATCATCACCTTATGCATCTCATACATGAAAAATACAAACAGATCTGAATATAATTGAACTGATTGTTATTAATCATTGGAATCATGATTATAATTGCTTGTGATCAACCATCATAGCATCAAAACCATGAAAATCAGCAATCATAATCAAAAAATTTTAGATCTAAAATCCTAATCTTAATCATGTTAGGATGGCTTTGATACCACTATTAGGAAATTGGGTAGTATACAATATTAAAAATTTCAAATGCAAATGCAACAAAAGTAAAAGCAATTAAAACTTTTTAAATTTATACATGCATGCATGCATGAGATCACATCTCAAAACACCAAGATTCCTTATAGATTTAAGATTAAGACAAAAATAAAATAGAGGAAGATCTTATCTTCATCTTGCACAGGTAGATCTTCACCACAATTCAAGGATCGTGGATGTCTTCATGAGTTTCTTTTAAGCCACACAGATATTTGACCTCTATGGATATCTACATGAAGTTGATTTGATCAGAAGATTCTAATCTCATCAGAGTACAGCTCCCTTGTGGAGATCACTTTTTGGATGCTAAAATTTCTGATCATTTTCTCTTCTCAAGAGAACAACAGAAATCAAAGAAGGAAGATAAGAGAGGAGATTGGCATCCAAGTCTTCAATGTGGGCTTGTGGAAGGTGAAGGCCAGGGATGTCCAACTCTTGGACATAGCATGGAAGAAGAAAAGAATTTTTTTTTAGAATGTCCAACTCTAAAGAGGCACCCTTCTTTTTTGGTAGCACCCCTTGATCCTCTCTTTTTATTTCTTGCACCAACCACTTCTCATGTCGTCGTACATCCTTTTTTGTTACACGCTCATCTCATTACAGGAGGCACCAAACAAGCCACAAACCCCTTAAAACCTAATGCCCTAGGATTTTAGATAGAGTCAAAAGGGGTTAGGACTCCTTTGGAGTTGTGGCCCCAACTCTTGTGCGCTGTCACATCCCTATGCCAAAGAGAAAATAAAACACACGATAATCCTTCTTAGGTGTGGACATATATGGGATGTGAGTTTTCTCATGGGAAGAGTCCTTCTGTGGTTTAATTCTTTTACAGATAGAGTCATATTTGATTTAGACTCTTAATAAGTCAACTACTTATTGAGTCTAAACTTTTTAGACTTACGAAACTCAATCAGAGCCAAACTCAGAACATATCCAATCAAATTAAATCTCAATTTAATTTGACTAGGACTCAATCTCAATTATTTGATCAAATCAAATAATATAGCAATAATTACAAATAAGTGAAGAAAAAATTCGTCCAAATGCATCGAATGTCAGGAAGGTAGAATAGATTAGTAATTAAAATTTTTATAATATTTATAAATTCTCACCTTGATTCGTAGCAGAAAAAGATCAAGATTGAAGAAGCTCCTCAATCAATATGCTTCATGAGATTCAGATGCATGGATCCTCTAATTTGCGTGCACACTAAACTCTATAGAAGAGAGAGATGAACGTCTTCTTCGGAAAGGAGAGAGAAGAATACTTGAGATCTTATCTCAAGCCCTTGGAACAGTCCACACATCACCACAAAGGGAGGAAGGATGCCAAGAGAAGAGAGATGACCAGTGATAGGTGATGCCCAAGAGAGAGGGGACACCCACACTAAAGGATCTCCACACCAAGTCTAGGATTGATTACTTGTTTCTCTTTTCCACACCCCTCCTTATATAGGCAAGAGGTCTTAGATCAAATCAAGCACTTTTTGGTGCTAGAAAAAGGATTCTCTATGTTTGAATAAAATTCAAACTCCCTAAAACATAAAGAATCCTAATCAAAGTAGGAGATGTGCCAACTTGCACCTCCCTTCATTATGGCGCACGCCTAAGGGGAGGGGGCTTTTTCCAGCCCCTTTCCAACCAACTTAGCTGCCCACATGGTGAGAGATTAGCTAAAAAAAATAGTTAAGTGGATCAAATCATTTTTGGTTTAAATTTGGATCAATTTGAATCCGATTCAAACTAATTTCGAAGAGACTGCTGATCCTAATCCAATTAGGATTTTTGTTCAAGTCCAACTTGATAAACTAACCTAATTAAACTTTAATAAAATTAAGTCTAATTAAATTAGATCTGATCTAAAATAATTAAGACTCAAATCAAATATCTCATAATTGCTTAGATCATTGATTTAATTTAATTCATCCTCGAAATCAAATTCATACCTCATATGCAGTGCTAGCTGAACATAGTCAATATTTAATTCCGTATGACCTACAATTTAATTCTTAATTTCATTAATCTATATGTTCAATCAAGTCTCATACTTTCAAATTGAACATATAAATATTTGATCAATTTTTTTCTATGTTGTTTGACTTTTATGCGCAACTCCATAGGTTCGAAAACTAAGCTGGTAGCATAGGACTCCTTCCTATATCAATCGAAGTGATTATCTAGTAATTATATCCAACGTCTGGATAGGTCGAATAATTACAAAATAATATTCAAGAATCTCGACATATGGTTACTGCATAATTCATCTCTTTGATCCTAATGCTCAAGGTGACCTAGGATTTAACTGTCGATCCTGAAATAGTCATCCACATCGTATTTCAATCTTTCAAATCCATCGTATGAATTATCCTGACCAAGATTTTACTAAATTAAAATATAATGATGCATTAACTCCTATAATTCAGAGGGATCAATCCCATCTTGATCTACACACAGACTTTGTAAGTACTTGACTGAATCCAGTAGCCTTCCATCACTACATTAGAAGTACAGATAGTCCGACATCAAAGCATAGTTAGTTGCTTGAAAGTCATTATGATGATCTCAGGTCTAAAGGACACTTATGTCCATATATTTTGTGAGTTGCTCTTGATAATAGAGTACTCAGCAGGTGAGTCACTTATTCTATGATGATGTACTCCTACATCTCACTTGTATGCCATACTAGTATCACCATACTCCTTAGTTACGAGGACAATCAACCTATATAGCACACAATGACCTACACTCGATAAACGTCATCATGTTATTAATGATATATCATTTGGTCACAAACATGTTTAAAAACTAATCGATAAATTCTTCTTTATCGATCATAATATAGTTCTAAGGATTTCATCATAACATAAGTTCTAATAACGAAGATATACACTTTATGATGAAAAAGCTAAAATAATTTTTATTCATTTATCAATAATTTATATATAAAATTTAATTATTCATAATAAGTCAATTGATTTTAGGACATAATTCCTAACAACTCTCACTTGGACTAAAGCCAATCGGGGTAGTATCTTATATCCATTTTCCACTTATGATCATCGAACTCTTTAATCCTAAGGACTTTAGTGAAGGGATTGATCAGATTCTTTTTTTCATCAATCTTTTCTAACTCGACGTCACCTCGATCCATAATTTCACAGACAAGATAATAGCATCACAGAATGTATTTAGTTCTGTGATGAGACTTGTGCTTCTTTACTGGTGTTATGGCTCCAATACTATCACAATGTAGTAAAACTGGACAATCAATAGAGGAAACCACTTCAAGTTCAGTAATAAACTTCTTCAACCAAACAGCCTCCTTTGCAGCATCAGATGCCACAACATATTCCACTTCGCATACTGAGTTAGCCATCGTATGTTGCTTGAAACTCTTCCAGCAAATTGCTCTTGCATTCATGGTGAACACATAGCCTAACACACTTTTGCTATCATCGTGATCTAACTAAAAACTAAAATCAGTATATCCCATAAGTTTCAAGTTAGTGTCTCTATAGATAAGTCATTGATCCTTAGTATTTCTCAAATACTTAAAGATTATCTTCACAACCTTCCAATGGTTCTCTCCCAGATCAGACTGGTACCTACTCACTACTCCTAGTGAATAGACCACATTCAATTTCGTACACATCATGGCATATATGATAGATCCCACAGCTAAAGCATATGGGATTTTACTCATACGCTCTCCCTCTTGAGGGGTTGTTGGACAATCCTTCTTGGAGAAAAAAATTTTTTGGCCTATCGATAGATAGTCCTTTTTAAAATTTTTTATTCTGAATCATCTCAGTATGGTGTCGATGTACGTGATTTAGGATAATCCAAGCAATCTTCTAGATCTATCTCTATAGATCTTCTTCCCTACGATATAGGATGCTTCTCCCAATTTCTTCATGAAGAACTGTGATGATAGCCATAGCTTTATACTTTATAAAGTTGAGATATTATTTTTTATTAACAGTATATCATCTACATATATTACAAGAAAGATGACTACAGAAATGTCAGCTCACTTATAGATGCAAGGCTCTTCTCTGTTCCTAACAAAGCCATACGTTTTGATCGTCTTATCAAAATATATTTTTCAACTCCTAGATGCTTGCTTCAGTCTATAGATGGACCTATTTAGCTTGCATACTTTTAATTCATCTGAAGATATAAATCCTTCAGGTTGTATCATATACACCTCTTCCTCTAGTTTCCTTTTAAAGAAGGCTGTTTTGACATCTATTTGTCAGATCTCAAAATCTAAATGTGCCGCTATTGCAAGCATGATCCGAATGGACTTGAGCATTGCCACAAGAGAGAACGTCTCATTCCTTGGTAACTAGACAAGCTTTATAGGTCTCTACCTTTCCATCTACTCTTCTTTTCTTTTGAACATTCATTTACATCCTATAGATTTAATCTCTTTGGATGGATCAACCAGTGTCTATATACTATTAATCTCTATGGACTCCATCTTGAATTTTATGGCATCAAGTCATTTCTGAGAATCGGGCCTTTGCATAGCATCCATATAGATGATCGAATCCTCGTCATTCCCATCTAGTTTGACAGGATCACCATCTCGAAAAAAAAAACTGCAGTATCTGTCCGGTTGACACGGTACTCTATCGGATCTCCTTAATGGTGCCTTTACAGGCTCAAAATTTAATTCTCCAACCAAATCTAATTCTACATGTGTCAGAATTTCTACCTCATAAACTTTACTAAGTTTGATTTTAGTGGCATTAGTTTTTTTTCAAAAAACTCTTTTTCTAAAAAGACTGCCTTGTTGCTAACGAACACATTTTGTTCTTCAGCTAGGTAGAAGTAGTATCCTTTAGTTTTTTTTGGCTGTCCTACGAACAAGTATTTATCGAACCTAAGTCCAAGCTTGTCTATTTTTAAATACTGACATAAATCGGACATCTCCAAATCCTAAAGTATGAGAGCATTGACTTACGTCCTCACCATATCTCATATGGTATTTTATTTACAGACTTATTTGAGACCTTATTAAGTACGTAGCAGATAATTTCAAGAGCATATCCCCAAAAGGAGATAGACAGAGTCGTAAAATCCATCATGGATTGAACCATATCTAACAGTGTTCGGTTCCTTCTTTCTGACATCCCATTATGTTGTGGTGTTCCAAGAGGGATCCATTGTGAGAGAATCTCATTCTCTTCTAGATATGTCAGAAAATCATTGGTGAGGTATTCACCTCCTCAGTCTAATCGAAGAGTTTTAATACTTTTCTCAATCTATTTTTCTACTTCACTATAGAAATATTTGAATATTTTAAATGATTCAGATTTGTTCTTCATAGGGTAGACGTACCCATACCTTGATAGATCGTTAGTAAATGTAATGAAGTAATAATATCCTCCTCTGACATTTATATTTATAGGTCCACATACATTATTATGTACTAGATCTAGAACATCATTGGCTTACTCATCTTTTTTCTTAAAAGATGATTTAATCATCTTACCAAGTAGACAGGATTCACAGGTCGATAAGGATTCACAATCATTAATTTCAAAGACACCCTCTTTGATTAACGTGTCTATTTTGTTCTTATTTACATGATCCAGCCTACAATATCAAAGGTAGGTATCACTGACATCATCTATCCCAGGATGTTTGTTCGATGTGTACATTAAACCAACAGACTGTGATAGTAAGTACATGCCATGTTTCAATTGTCCTCGCATGATTTTAATATTATTCATAATGATATCACAAAAATTATTTTTTATTAAAAATTTAAAATTAAATTTGGTCAAAAAGCCTACAGAGATGACATTCATCATAAAAGAAGGACAATAATGATATTCATCTAACATGAACTACTAGACTTGAAAACAAGCTGCATAGTTTCTAAAGCTAGAACTAGAACTAGACTTCCATCTCCAACATTCAGGAAGTGCTCGTCTTCTTTAAACTTACTACTGACCTGTAGTCCCTGCAACGAATTATAAATATTAATTAAACTTTCAATATCCAATACCCAGATTGTAGTATCATAGATAGAGAAATTATAAAAAGTTATCATATAAGTACCTTGTGAAGCAAAAGATTACTTGCTTTTCTTATTCTTTGGCCTGTTTTGATCAAGCAAAGCTATATATACAGAACAATTTCTCTTCTAATGATTCAACCTCTTGTAGAAAAAGTATTCTGCCTGGCTCTTGTCCACTTTTGACTTCTTACCCTGCTTCTGCTTTGGATCGACGGCACAAATCTTTTGTACCTCCTTCTTTCCTCTCTTAGAGGAATGACGACCTGTAGATGATCCTCCCACGACATGCACTAGCTCCTTCTGGAGTCGATGGTTCTTTTCGAATGTCTGCAGTAATCCTAGCAAACCATGATAATTCACTGCAGATTTGGTCATTCTATAATGACTCAAAAAAGGTAAGTAAGACTTCAATAGTGAGTTTAAGATAGCATCCTTGCCCAACTGTTCAGACAACGAAAAGTCAAATTTGCTCAAACATTCAATCTACTCGATCATGTACAATACATTATCTATGATTGACGTCCCTTCTCGCATACGGATATTGAACACAGCGCAAGAGGTCTTATGTCTCTCAACATCTTTAAGGGTACCGAAGAATACATTCAATAATTGAATCATCTCCTCGGCTTGTGCATCCTTGAACTTACGCCTAAGTTTGTCATTCATAGCTACCCTCATGATGCAATGCACTGTAGTACGATCATTGAGCCACTTCATATATGTGTCTCTCATAGTACATGATGCATTGACAGCAGGTTCTTCAGGTGTAGGATCTGTAAGCACGTACAGGATCCTTTCATGCTCCAGAACGATCTTAAGCTTTCGATAGCAGCTATCAAAATTTAGTTTGATAAGCTTGTTGCTGTCCAATTACGATCGAAGCGATAATATATTGGCCCTTACAAAAAAAGAAAATCAAAAGCCTATTAGCATATGAATATTTTAATATTAAAGATATGGACTTTAGTCTAAAGATCCTCTCACTATTTTATACGAATTAATAGCCTCTATCTTCAATTTGAAAAATTATATTAATCTCTTAGTGGGTACTAGAATCTACACAAACTGCATTCGAGCTCGAGTGTAGCTCGATCAACCCCAGTGCATCCATAGGTGGTGTTGGGTATGAGATACCCGCGGCCGAAGTTCTCAGCAGGATCAGCCCTTGCAGAAGCCGAGCTCCGCCGCCGACTTCAACTGCCGGTAAGATTCTGTCCGGACTCCTACGGGAGCCGGGCTCCATCACCAACTTCAACTGCAAAAGGATTTCACCCGAACTTCTACGGAAGTCGGGCCCTGTCCACGGCTCCAACCTCAAGAGGGACTCCGCCCGGACTCCTACGGGAGCCGGGCTCCGTCACCAACTTCAACTGCAGAAGGATTCCGCCCGGACTTCTACGGAAGTCGGGCTCTGTCCACGGCTCCAACCTCAAGAGGGACTCCGCCTGGATTCCTACGGGAGCCGGGCTCCATCACCAACTTCAACTGCAGAAGGATTCCGCCCAGACTTCTACGGAAGTCGGGCTCTGTCCACGGCTCCAACCTCAAGAGGGACTCCGCCCGGACTCCTACGGGAGTCGGGCTCCGTCACCAACTTCAACTGCAGAAGGATTCCGCCCGGACTTCTACGGAAGCCGGGCTCTGTCCACGGCTCCAACCTCAAGAGGGACTCCGCCCGGACTCCTACGGGAGCTGGGCTCCGTCACCAACTTCAACTGCAGAAGGATTTCGCCCGGACTTCTACGGAAGCCGGGCTCTGTCCACGGCTCCAACCTCAAGAGGGAGTCCGCCCAGACTCCTACGGGAGCCGGGCTCCGTCACCAACTTCAACTGCAGAAGGATTCCGCCCGGACTTCTACGGAAGCCGGGCTCTGTCCACGGCTCCAACCTCAAGAGGGACTCCGCCCGGACTCCTACGGGAGCCGGGTTCCGTCACCAACTTCAACTGCAGAAGGATTCCACCCGGACTTCTACGGAAGCCGGGCTCTGTCCATGGCTCCAACCTCAAGAGGGACTCCGCCCGGACTCCTACGGGAGCCGGGCTCCATCACCAACTTCAACTGCAGAAGGATTCCGTCCGGACTTCTACGGAAGCCGGGCTCTGTCCACGGCTCCAACCTCAAGAGGGACTCCGCCCGGACTCCTACGGGAGCCGGGCTCCGTCACCAACTTCAACTGCAGAAGGATTCCGCCCGGACTTCTACGGAAGCCGGGCTCTGTCCACGGCTCCAACCTCAAGAGGGACTCCGCCCGGACTCCTACGGGAGCTGGGCTCCGTCACCAACTTCAACTGCAGAAGGATTCCGCCCGGACTTCTACGGAAGCCGGGCTCTGTCCACGGCTCCAACCTCAAGAGGGACTCCGCCCGGACTCCTACGGGAGACAGACTCCGTCACCAACTTCAACTGCAGAAGGATTCTGCCCAGACTTCTACCGAAGCCGGGCTCTGTCCACGGCTCCAACCTCAAGAGGGACTCCGCCCGGACTCCTACGGGAGCCGGGCTCCGTCACCAACTTCAACTGCAGAAGGATTCCGCCCGGACTTCTACGGAAGCCGGGCTCTGTCCACGGCTCCAACCTCAAGAGGGACTCCGCCCGGACTCCTACGAGAGCCGGGCTCCGTCACCAACTTCAACTGCAGAAGGATTCCGCCCGGACTTCTACGGAAGTCGGGCTCTGTCTACGGCTCCAACCTCAAGAGGGACTCCGCCTGGACTCCTACGGGAGCCGGGCTCCGTCACCAACTTCAACTGCAGAAGGATTTCGCCCGGACTTCTACGGAAGCTGGGCTGTCCACGGCTCCAACCACAGGAGGGACTCCGTCCGGACTTCTACGGGAGCCGGACTTCATTTCTGACTTTCATTGCAGGAAGGCTCCGTCCGGACTCCTGCGGGAGCCGGACTCTGCCCGTGACCCCAACTGCGAGTAGACTTCGTCCGGACTTCTACGGGTGCCGAACCTCGCTACCGACCCCAACCAAGCTCCGACCGACAATTCTGGACCCACTGGCGGGCCACAATAACGGCCATGACTCTGCTCCACCTCCTGCGGCGGACCCTACGCGACCTCATCACTCCCTGACAGGCTATATTAACGGCCATGATTCTGCTCCACTCCCTGCGACGGATCTTGTGTAATTCCACCACCCCCAGATGAGTCACGACAGCGGATGCCGCTCCACTCCTCGCAACTGATTCCACGTGGCAAGCTACGGCGATAGCCACGATTTCGCTCCACTACCCTTCGTAATAAATTTCTCCTGACTATGGATGGCCCACTACCAGACGGTTACGAACGTCGCTATCAGTCTGTGGCACCCTCCGCCTATAAAAAGGGGGACCCCAGATACGTTATTCTCTAAGCTCTGGTCTTTTTTATCTAAAAACTCTGCTAAATTCTCTGTTCGAGCACTCCATTCTTGTTGAGACAGAGAACTGACTTGAGCATCGGAGGGTCTTGCCGGAGCAACCCCACCTCCAGTTTAGACTTCCTTTGCAGGTCCCGACGGCGACCGCGACTTCCTCGACTCCAGCTTCTCCGACGCAAGCAGATTTTTGCACCAACAGGATTGGCGCTAGAGGAAGGGGTGTCTTCGCAGTACCCTTGTTCTTGAAGGAGCGCTCAATGGATCCACCTCCGGATGTCTTATCCGGCACCCACTCCCCCTTTCCTCATCTGATGCCTTCTCGCGAGGCATTCGCGCAACTACCTCCGGCTATGGTCGCCGACAAGGAGTGGCCGGACGATCGGCCTCTGTCGGATGCCGTCAACACCATTTTGGGAGGATCCCAGCGGGAAGCAACCAACGTACCGGCTGTATCCCCCAAGCGGCAAAAGATTGAAAAGATTGAAGAACCTATAACCTTTACCGAAGAAGACACCCAGGGGGTCCAATTCCCTCATAACGACGCCGTCGTAGTTTCCTTGAATATAGCAAATTACGACGTCCGTCGCATTCTTGTCGACAACGAAAGTTCGGCCGACATCTTGTTCTACGATGCCTTTTCAAGAATGTCCGCTCTTGGCGGTCATCTGAGGCCGATTTGCTCCCCCCTGATCGGGTTTACCAGTGACGCCGTTCCGACGGAAGGGATGATAGCTTTGACTGTGGCCGTGGGTCAATATCCAAAGCAATCCAGGGCTCTGGTGAATTTCTTGGTGGTGAAGGCGCCATCCGCCTACAATGCAATCCTTGGTCGACCCGGCCTCAATGCTCTCCGAGCTGTCGTATCGACCTACCATTTGAAATTGAAGTTCCCCACCAACCAGGGGATCGGAGAGGTCCGGGGAGACCAAGCCCTGGCTAGACACTGCTACAACATCGCCTTGCAAAGAAGCGATCAGGCTGACCCCTGTCCCGTCGATGGACTGGATGCTCGCGATGACCTCACCGAAGAAAGGGGCGGCCCAATCGAAGATCTGGTACCAATCCCTTTGAATGATGGGAGCACGGAGCATGTAGCGCTAATTGGCTCCAACCTGGGAGAGGAGGTGCGGACGCGTCTTATCGATTTTTTACGAAGGAATGCGGACGTTTTCGCTTGGGTTCCAGCAGACATGCCGGGGATTGACACAGAAGTCATGGAGCATCATCTGGCCGTCGACCCAAAGCATCGACCGACGAAAGAAAAAATCTGGAGTCATGCCCTAGAGAGGCAGAAGGCGATAGCCGAAGAAGTGGATAAGCTCCTCAAGGCCGGATTCATTAAGGAAGTCAATTATCCTGATTGGATTTCCAATGTTGTTCTGGTCAAGAAAGCAAACGGCAAGTGAAGGATGTGCATAGACTTCAAAAAGCTGAATAAGGCTTGTCCAAAGGACAGCTACCCCCTTCCCAGAATCGATCAACTGGTGGACGCGACCTCAGGCCATGAGCTTCTCACCTTTATGGACGCGTTCTCCGACTATAATTAAATTAGAATGGCGTCGGAAGACAAAAAGAAGACAGCTTTCATCACTAATCGCGGCCTTTACTGTTACAGGGTCATGCCTTTCGGCCTCAAAAATGCGGGCGCAACCTACCAACGGTTGGTGAACAAAATCTTCAAAGAACAGATCGGCCGAAATATGGAGGTCTACGTGGACGATATGCTCGTAAAAAGCAAGTCTTTCAGAAATCATGTCGCCGACCTCGAGGAGACCTTTGACGCTCTCCGAAAGTATAGAATGAAGCTGAACCCAACTAAATACGCTTTCGGAGTAACCTCAGGAAAGTTCTTGGGCTTCATGGTATCAGGGCGCGGGATTGAGGCCAATCCAGAGAAAATTCGTGCCATACAGGAGATGACCATCCCAAAGTCGATCAAAGAGGTTCAGCACCTCACAGGGAGGATAGCGGCTCTTAATCGCTTCGTCGCAAGGTCGACCGAACGGTGCTTGCCCTTCTTTCAAACCCTCAGGCAGCCGAAGAACTTCTGTTCAACCTCTGAGTGCCAACAGACGTTCGAAGAGTTAAGAAGCTACCTTAGCTCGCCCCCGCTGTTGGCAAAGCCTGAACCTGGGTAGGAACTATTTTTATACCTGGCAGTCTTTCCCATGGCCCTCGCGGCCGTCCTCGTCAAAGAAGAAGCGAAAGTCCAGCGACCAGTCTACTACATTAGCCGCGCATTGAGGGACGCCGAAACTAGGTACACCAAATTAGAAAAACTGACCTACGCCTTATTGATTGCAGCTCGGAGGCTCCGACCCTACTTTCAAGGGCACACTGTAACGCTACTCACCGATCAACCGATCAAGACGGTTTTGCACCGGGCTGACACCTCCGAAAGAATGGCAAAATGGGCGATCGAGCTCACGGAATTCGACATCAACTACAGACCTAGACCAGCAGTAAAGGCCCAAATACTGGCAGATTTTATAGTCGAGTGCACCATCCCAGAGGAGGCCGAATCTGAGCAAAGCAAAGTTAATGACCTGAAATCTCAATCGAACTCCCCCAACGAAGAAGCCAATCCCCCCGATCGCTTTTGGACCCTCTATGTGGACGGATCTTCCAACATGTCGGGCGCAGGTGCAGGCCTACTCTTGGTCAGTCCGGAGGGAGTCATCGCAGAGTACGCCCTGCGTTTCGAGTTCCCCGCAACGAACAATGGAGCGGAGTATGAAGCTCTGATCGCAGGATTAAGGATCGCCAAAGAGCTGGGAATATGTCAACTCCAGGTGCGCAGTGACTCCCAACTGGTGGTGGGACAAGTCGGCGGGAGTTATGCGGTGCGGGAAGACAGTATGGCCAAATACCTTGAGAAGGTAAATGAACTTACTCCCGCCTTTGGCAGCTTCAACATTAGACAGATTCCAAGGATGGAGAATACCAGAGCCGACCTTCTCTCCAAGCTGGCAACATTGGCTCCGGCCGAATTGCCCAAAGGTGTTCTCTTTGAAGTTCTGAAGCACCCGAGTACAGAGGAGTCGCGGTCCGTGATGGAGATCGACCACAAACCCAGCTGGATCGATCCACTGATAATCTATCTCAGAGATGGAGTCCTCCCCCAGGATGCGAAAGAAGCTCGGAAGCTCCAAAATCAAGCCTCGAGATACCTCCTTTATGAGGGCAAACTGTACAAGAGATCATACTCTTTACCCCTCTTAAAATATCTTCGGCCCTCGGAAGCTGACTACGCCTTGTGGGAAGTGCATGAAGGAGTTTGCGGAAACCACTTGGGGGCTAGATCTTTATCCCACAAGCTGCTCCGCCAAGGATATTACTGGCCAACGATGCATCATGATTCTGTTGAATACGTCAAAATGTGTGATCGGTGCCAGAGATACGCCAACGTCCAGAGACAGCCCGCCACCGAGCTCACACCCTTGAGTGCCCCATGGCCTTTCGCGCAATGGGGGATGGATATCCTTGGCCCTTTTCCCATGGCATCTGGGCAAAGGAAGTTTCTTCTTGTAGCGATCGACTACTTCACCAAATGGGTTGAAGCCGAACCACTGGCGAAAATCACAGAAGCAAAAGTATAAGATTTCGTCTGGAAGTCGATCGTGTGTAGGTTCGGTCTGCCTAGAACCCTAATCACTGATAATGGACGACAATTTGTGGGAGCAAAATTTGCCGAATTCTGTGAAGATCTAAACATCTCCCACAACTTCACATCAGTGGCCCATCCCCAGGCGAACGGCGAAGCTGAGGTGACCAACAGAACCCTTTTGCAGGGGATTAAGACAAGGCTTGAAAAAGCGAAGGAAACTTGGGCGGACGAACTTTATCATGTGTTGTGGGCGTATCGAACTACTCAGAGGCTACCTACGGGGGAGACCCCTTTCACTTTAGCCTTCGGTACGGAAGCTGTCATTCCAATCGAGCTTAAACTCCCGTCAGCACGAGTCATGGCATTCGACGAACATCAAAGTTCGCAAGGTCTTAGAGACAACCTCGACTTGCTGGAAGAAAGACGGAAGATAGCTCAGGTTCGGATGGCAGCCTACAGACAGAAGGTTGCTCGATATTACAACGCCCGGGTTAAGAACAAAGCCTTTAGAGCGGGAGATCTAGTGCTTCGACGAGCCGCTGTCTCACAACCTCAGGACCGAGGAAAACTCGCCCCAAACTGGGAGGGACCGTATGAAGTCAAAGAAGTAGTCCGGTCCGAAACTTATTATCTTAAGAAACTCGGGGGAACCGACCTCCCGCGACCGTGGAGCTCGAAAAACTTGCGGATGTACTACCAGTAACTTCATTTTAATTGAAAATCACATACCTATATGCCTTTGGACAATGCGAACAAACTGTATCAAAAACGAAAGGAAAACCTCATCCCGACAAGGTCGAAGGCCCGGTTCCATTTAGATCGGATGGGGGGAGAGTCCCTACAATGCTCATATGCGCCCCCACAGCCCTGTTAGGGACAGGAGGAGAACCTCACCCTAACTTGAGCAAGGACGAAGGCCCGGTTCCATTTAGACCGGATGGGGGGAGAGGCCTTACAACGCCCATATGCGCCCCCACAGCCCTGTTAGGGACAGGAGGAGAACCTCGTCCTAACTTGAGCAAGGACGAAGGCCCGGTTTCATTTAAACCGGATGGGGGGAGAGGCCCTACAACGCCCATATGCGCCCCCACAGCCCTGTTAGGGACAGGAGGAGAACATCGCCCTAACTTGAGCAAGGTCAAAGGCCCGGTTCCATTTAGACCGGATGGGGGGAGAGGCCCTACAATGCCCATATGCGCCCCCACAGCCCTGTTAGGGACAGGAGGAGAACCTCGCCCTAACTTGAGCAAGGTCGAAGGCCCGGTTCCATTTAGATCGGATGGGGGGAGAGGCCTTACAGCGCCCTAATGTGCCCCCGCAGCCATGTCAGGAACAGGAGGAGAACCTCGTCCTGACATGAGCAAAGTCAAAGGCCCGGTTCTTTTAGACCGGATGGGGGGAGAGGCCTTACAGCGCCCTAACGCGCCCCCATAGCTAGGCCGAAAATGGGAGAAAAACCTCGCCCTGGCTCGAGCGAAGTGGAAGGCCCGGACTCCTACGGGAGCCGGGCTCCATCTACAACGCCAAGGAAGACTCCACCCGGACTCCCACGGGAGCCGGGCTCCGTCCACGACATCAAGGAAGACTCCACCCGGACTCCTACGGGAGCCGGGCTCCACCCGCGATTCCAATCGCAGGAGGGTTCCGTCCGGACTCCCATGGGAGCCGAACTTCGCCTTGACTTCAGCGGAGAAAAATTTCAAGCAAAAAAGAAAAAGGGAAGCAATGGACCACAACAGCAACGATTGGAAAACAAACAGTGGCCAAGGCACAGGGAACCCTGCCACAGCAAGGATTGGGGCTCCCATCAGGAGTCCCATCTTTTAAGAAAGCTTTCGACGTGAAATAGGACAACTTCTTCAGGGTAACAGAAGCTCGGACCCCCGAGCCCAAGCCCTGAGGGGGACTCCAAGCCCGAACGACCCCAGGTGAGCCTGCAACCACTGACGAAAAAGATGGGTTGATGCAATGGCAACCGGGTGCCTTCGAACGGCGTAAAGCTCGAAAAGGAGCTCGACGAACAACAATCCAACACAAATAAAAGGGCCACCGGTGGCCTTAGGACGACGCTAAAAAAAAAAAAAAAAAAAAAAAGAGAGAGAAGAGAGAAGAATAAAGAAGTTCGACAGACAACTACTCGACGCAAGATGCGGATGAGGTAACAAAATCTCCTTTTCATTTTCCAACTAACAAGATGTACGTTACAAGACCCGGAGGGCCAGAAAAAAATACATGTACATCGTTGCAAGGCTTGAGAACACGGTTTGGAAGGGATTCGCCGGAGGCCGCTTCAAGCTGCGAACTTCTCTTCCCATTTCCATCCCTCCCAGCCGTGTTGTCCGGTGCGTGTGGCGGGCCTATCGGCCTTCGCCCCGCCTTGTTTCGCTCCACCTCCGAAGTCCCGACCTTAGGGAAAAAAGGATGGGATAGATTTTCGGGGATGGTATGGGCAACGGCAGCAGCGACGAAGACCTATTTCAAGAAGAATCGGAGTCACCCTTGGGGCAGCAGTAGCGCCAGAGATATGCGTCATTACCAAATGCTTCGTGACGGCCACCATCCAAAATGCTCTGGCAAGGTCGGCATGCGCTACTTCCACCGTCCTCGCAAAAAATTTTACTGCCCCACCGTCGACGTCGACCGCTTCTGGTCCCTCGACCCCGTCGACATCAAGGATCCCGCCACAACTTGTGACGACAGCTCTGGCCTCTTGACCGGTATCACCCCGCCTTGCTATTCCAAAATTCTCGGACAGAATACCTTTACCGGCGGCCCCCGTTATTAAACCCCTGTTGTTGAAGGAATTCTTCCTTGGGCCCCCTTTGAAACGACGGGGATCCTCAGCGGCCATTTGATGGCCAGAGAACTCACCGGCCGCTGTTCTCCTCCTTGCCTTCCTCCAAGCCCTCGGCATCCCCTTGAGGATGGCCTCCGGGGTGGAGGACATGGCGGGGAAACCCCTTAGAGAAGAATCGAGGGGCTCAAACGGCAATAACTGGTGCGGAGGAAGTGGCTGAGTAGTTAGGCTCTCAGGTGAAAGAAAAGTGCCATCCTCTTGGCAGGATGAAGCCCCGAAGGAAGAGTAGGGGGTTTAAATAGGCAACGGATCTTAGCGCAGTTATGGCGGCGGGTGTCCCTAGGCCAACCGGTGCATGCCGCGTGTCCCACGTGTCCCACGCGCCGCTATCGAGGATTGACTGTTCGCAAATTTTCGTAGCGCGACGCTTGGGATCACGTTTCGGCAAGAGTTTCGAAAAGACTCTTCAAGTCGCCTTAACCGGGAAAAGGGCTCTGACGTGCGCACATTAAATGCCAACATATCCCAGGGCGGTTGTGCGCAGGATTCGAGGGGATAACTTCGGCCATGCCCATCTCTCTGTACTTCCTTCATTCGAAATTCAAACTCGAAAGTAGGGGGACTGGTGTTGGGTATGAGATACCCGCGGCCAAAGTTCTCAGCAGGATCAGCCCTTGCAGGAGTCGAGCTCCGTCGTCGACTTCAACTGCCGGTAAGATTCTGCCCGGACTCCTACGGGAGCCGGGCTCCGTCACCAACTTCAACTGCAAAAGGATTCTGCCCGGACTTCTACGGAAGCCGGGCCCTATCCACGGCTCCAACCTCAAGAGGGACTCCGCTCGGACTCCTACGGGAGTCGGGCTCCGTCACCAACTTCAACTGCAGAAGGATTCCGCCCGAACTTCTACGGAAGCCGGACTCTGTCCACGGCTCCAACCTCAAGAGGGACTCCGCCCGGACTCCTACGGGAGCCGGGCTCCGTCACCAACTTCAACAGCAGAAGGATTCCGCCCGGACTTCTACGGAAGCCGGGCTCTGTCCACGGCTCCAACCTCAAGAGGGACTCCGCCCGGACTCCTACGGGAGCCGGGCTCCGTCACCAACTTCAACTGCAGAAGGATTCCGCCCAGACTTCTACGGAAGCCGGGCTCTATCCACGGCTCCAACCTCAAGAGGGACTCCGCCCGGACTCCTACGGGAGCCGGGTTCCGTCACCAACTTCAACTGCAGAAGGATTCCGCCCGGACTTCTACGGAAGCCGGGCTTTGTCCACGGCTCCAACATCAAGAGGTACTCCGCCCGGACTCCTATGGGAGCCGGGCTCCGTCACCAACTTCAACTGCAGAAGGATTCCGCCCGGACTTCTACGGAAGCCGGGCTCTGTCCACGGCTCCAACCTCAAGAGGGACTCCACCCGGACTCCTACGGGAGCCGGGCTCCGTCACCAACTTCAACTGCAGAAGGATTCCGTGCGGACTTCTACGAAAGCCGGGCTCTGTCCACGGCTCCAACCTCAAGAGGGACTCCGCCCGGACTCCTACGGGAGCCGGGCTCCGTCACCAACTTCAACTGCAGAAGGATTCCGCCCGGACTTCTACGGAAGCCGGGCTCTGTCCACGGCTCCAACCTCAAGAGGGACTCCGCCCGGACTCCTACGGGAGCCGGGCTCCGTCACCAACTTCAACTGCAGAAGGATTCCGCCCGGACTTCTACGGAAGCCTGGCTGTCCACGGCTCCAACCTCAGGAGGGACTCCGTCCGGACTCCCACGGAAGCCGGGCTCCGCCGCCGACTTCAACTGCCGGTAAGATTCTGGACTTCTACGGGAGCTGGACTTCATTTTTGACTTTAATTGCAGGAAGGCTCCGTCCGGACTCCTGCGGGAGCCGGACTCTGCCCACGACCCCAACTGCGAGTAGACTTCGTCCAGACTTCTACGGGTGCCGAACCTCGCTACCGACCCCAACCAAGCTCCGACCGACAATTCTGGACCCACTGGCGGGCCACAATAACGGCCATGACTCTGCTCCACCTCCTACGGCGGACCCTACGCGACCTCATCACTCCCTGACAGGCTATATTAACGGCCATGATTCTGCTCCACTCCCTGCGGCGGATCCTGTGTAATTCCACCACCCCCAGATGAGTCACGACAGCGGATGCCGCTCCACTCCTCGCAACTGATTTCACATGGCGAGCTACGGCGATAGCCACGATTCTGCTCCACTACCCTTCGCAATAAATTCCTCCTGACTATGGGCGGCCCACTACCAGACGGTTACGAACGTCGCTATCAGTCTGTGACACCCTCCGCCTATAAAAAGGGGGACCCCAGATACGTTATTCTCTAAGCTCTCATCTTTTTTATCTAAAAACTCTGCTAAATTCTCCGTTCGAGCACTCCATTCTTGTTGAGGCAGAGAACTGACTTGAGCATCGGAGGATCTTGCCGGAGCAACCCCACCTCCGGTTTAGACTTCCTTTGCAGGTCCCGACGGCGACCGTGACTTCCTCGACTCCAGCTTCTCCGGCGCAAGTGGATTTTTGCACCAACAGGTAGGTTCTTAACCAATTATTTTTCCAAACAACTTTTAGTAATTAGGTTTTACCTCAGGTATCTCTTCAGTAGGCATGTGATACCTCCACTAAAAATTCTGATTAGGTCTAGCTATTAATATGACTACACCAAGTGCATCCAACAAATAAATATCAGATCCATGTGGGGCTTGACCAACCTGATCATTAATCTGAAGGGCATAATAAGGTGGTCATATGATGAATGATAATTTCAATACCTAATAGAGACCAGGCATGTGGTGCCTCCAATGTCTATTTAGAATATTAGATGCATTATCATGCACATTAGTGGGAAGCTATGAACTAATTATCTCCATAATAGTATCATTTTAAGGACCTAATAATTTAAAAGATTTGATGTTGCCCAGCTATGCAACCCAAGAGGGAGGGGTGAATTGGATTTTTAAAAATTTAAACTTAACTTACAACTATGAAGATTATTTAACGGTGAGCAAGATAAATATAGAGAGTATAATTTATGCAAGGATAATAGTTGGATGCTAGAATGCAAGAGAATGAAGAAGTTTGAAAGGAGAGCAATTTAGCACAACACAAACAAGAAGATTTATAGTGGTTCGGTGCCAACCTTGCACCTACATCCACTCTCCAAACTCCTACTTGGGAATTCTAATCTACTAAACTGTATTCAACCTGAATACACTCGTCGGAACCTCCGACTCTAGCTATCTCAAGCTAGACCACTTATTTCTCGGGTACAAGCCAACCCAATACAATCCGATTCAAGGTTCGGATCAATCTTCCCACGTTTTGAAACCTTTCCAAAACAAAAATAATAACTCAAAAAGAGTATTACAGTTAATTGCACAGAAATACAGATGAAGCTCCTTTAATGAGTGAATAAAGCTTTAAATACACTTTACACAATTAGAAGGAAGCTCTTTCTGATTTTCTCAAGGTACTTGGAGACTTGAATGAGTTCTTGAGGAGTTGGTGAACTTGAATTAAAAGCTTCTTGAACTCTTTAAGTGGGCTCTTGCTTGGGGTTGACAAGAAGGCTTTAAGAATCTTTTTCAAATCTCTCTCTATATATTGATTCCCTCTTTTAAGTCCCTTTATATAACTTCAAATAATGGTGGAGAGTAATCTGGGCTGAAATAGAGCCGTTAAAGCACATTAAATGAGCATTAAATACAATTGAAATGGGTTAAAAACTAACCATTGCGAAATTTTTCCGTCACAGGGGTCGACTCATAGGGTCGACTCATGCTCATGGGTCAACTCATGGGGTCAATCTCTGTGGAAAAGAGTAGAAAATAACTGTTCTGTAATTTTGGCCTGCAGAGCAGTAGAGGTCGACTCATGGGGTCGACTCATGCCAAGGGGTCGACCCATGGGGTCCATTCACAGAGTATGCCAGTCAAAATTTTTGCGTGCCGTTCTGCCCTTTAAGCCATGAGTCGACTCAAGGGGTCAACTCAAAAATAGACACCTGATTTTCTTACAAAATACACTTCCAAAAGTGTTGAAATTTTCTTTAATAGATTGCACGTCTTTTGTTCTTGCTCTTGAGGCTTCTGAATCAGGTCTTAATGAAATTATAATTTTACCCCTGAAATGCAATAAGTCTTTTTCTAAGCTAAAATTATTAGTAATCCCCTCAAATACTTTGTAATCATTAAAATCAATTTAAGGAGCAACAATCTCTCCCTTTTTGATGATGACAAAATACTTGAGCAAAAGTATATATAAGGTATTGAACATGAATTTTAAATTTATGAAGATGCATTACTTAAATATTATAGTCAAGTATTGGAATGAAATACATCATGAGTAGTTTAAAGACAAATTTAAAATTTTGCTTATAAGTGCATTTGTCTGGAAGGAAAAAGCTGATTTTGATTCTTTGACATATGACAGATGTACCTATTTGTTTAACAATTTACTTAATGTTCAATCTTTATTGCTCTTATTGCTCAATCAAAATCCTCTCAATTTTTGAATTATTGCTTAATGTTCAATCTTTATTGCTCTTATTGCTCAATCAAAATTCTCTCGATTTTTGAATTGTTGCTTAATGTTCAATCTTTGCTTAATGTTCAATCTTTGCTTAATGTTCAATCTTTATTGCTCTTATTGCTTAATCTTGATTTTGATTCTCTACTCCCCCTTTTTGACAGCATCAACTAAGATTCTCTACTTTCCTTTTTAAAGGATATATTTTCTTTATTCCTTCTTTTTGATGGAATCAATTTCTTTAGCTTCCTTCTTTGATTGCTTGTTTCTTTATTGCTTATTGTTTTACTCTCTCTCAATATAGCAATCGTAAAAAATATATCAATTTGCTCATTTAACAGATATTGCTATTCAAGTATTTCATGATTTAAAAGTAACTCCATTTGATTACATTCAAAGATATTCATTGAAAGTCAAAGTACATATATATATATATATATATATCCAAAAAGTGACTGAATACATCGATGTTTCAATACATAAGTGTCAACTTAGAGTACAAAAGACATGGATAGAAACTATCCAAGAGTCAATCAGTCAACATTACATTGCATGGCCTACAAGATAGATCCTAAAAACTAAAGATAGGACAGACTACATTAGATCTAATAGATATCATGACTGGATGGATCGGAGTCTGATGAATCAGAGATGGGATGAGAAGATGAAGGATCAAGTCCACGAGCTCGACCTCGACCGCATCTGCCTCTGCCACGGGTAGAAGTGCCAGCACGAGTGGAGGGGTGAGAGGATCCTGAAGGCTGAGAAGCAAAGGACTGAGCTACAAGTGAGAGTCTGATGGTGTCCAGAAGGTTCAAAGCTCTCGAAACAGATTATAGCAGTGCAGTGAACTGAGTGGAAGCATGCTCACTAGAGCCCCTGATCTCTCTCCTCAAAAAGTCAAAATCACTCTCTAAGACTCCTCGCAGTCTGGCTGCCTCCACAAATAGGTTTGAGACCTCAGTGATGTCCTCATGTGGCTGTGGATGGGCTAGAGCTAACACTTGCCTCTGCAAGTCAAATACTCTGTCAGTCAATCTCACTATACAACCCTCAAGCTGCTCAATGCGTACTGACTGGTCTGAAATCATCTGAAAAATAGTAGAGATGTGGGGGATCAGTGTCTGATCAGATACACCGTGAGATGTCGATCTTTGAGCAAAAGCTGAAGTACCCATCTGACGAGATAGTATAGAAGCTACATGCTGAGATATCATCTCTATCTGATCATCGGCCAATCTGATCTCAGAAGGATGTGCTCTGCTGTCTGACTACTGAACTAAAGTATGCCTCCTTGCAGACTCTGACGGCCTAACCTCGTGGTCAGAAACAAACTGAATATCTGGAGATACAGCCCTGTGATCACGGAGGGATGAGGATGGTCCTTCCTCCTCTGCTCTGTCCTCAGCTCTCTCTTCCACACCTTTCATCCAACCACCATCAGTTTTGAAAAATCCCATGCGGTGCAAAGTATGATGGTTGATAGTGTCGAAGTGAGATAGCCTAGCTACTGCCTCTCCCTCAAAGCTAACTCCGAACCTCTTAAATACTAAAGTGAGAGCCATACCAAAAGGCAAATGTGCCTTAGACCTATTCAAGGTCTCTCTCATAGCCTCAAACATCAATGCCGAGAGGTTTAGGGGGGTTTGAGTGATAACATGATACATAATGCAGATATCCCGACTAGAGAGAAGATCATGTCTACCACCTCTAGAGAAAAATAACTTAGTTACCATGTGGTGTAGCAGCCTCATCTCAATAGAAAGAATCTTTGCTTCTAATTTGTTTAGGCTTCTAGTGAAGGTTCTCTCTAGAATAACATTTATTCCTTCTCCTTTAACTGGGAGTTTCATGTTTGTGTATCCCTCACAAGGTAAATGAATAATTTCTCCCAAAAGCATAGGATCTAGGCTAATTTTTACACCCTTCATTGTGGATTTTACTGTTTCATTGCTGTATCCCAAATTCAGATAAAATTTTCTAACAAGATCTACATAAGTATTTTTTTTAGGGAGCAGTAGAATTTCCAATCTTGGTCCTTAATTTTTGAACCGATAGAGAATCCTTCCTTTTCAAAAAATTTGAAATCAATATTTTTGTCAGGCTCTACCTTCCTATCGGAGAGGAGAACCTTACTAGGGCTGATTGGTGACCGGGTTGTAGCTGGAGCTGATGCAGGAGCAGGGTTTGAAGCAGAAGTGGTCTCGGTTGCTTGTCTCTTCCAGCACACACTTTCCTCCAACCCGCGAACTGATTTCCTCCTTTGTGGAAGCTTCATCTTCGGAGCCATTTGCGCAAGCAAAAATAGCAAGGAACTTAGGAGAGCAAAAAGTGAGAGAGAGATGAAGGTTTTTAGTGGAAGGATAAGCATTTTGGAGAAGTGAAGTGCCAATTTGGAGAAGACGGTTAGAGTCTAGGGTAAGCTCTACTCGCTCCAAATGAGGAAGGAGAAAGGGAGGAACTTGGTTCCAAGAGGACGATTTAGAGGGTGAGAGATGGTGGGAGAAGAGTTTTAGGGGAAAAACCTGGGTTTGAGGAAGAAGAGAGGGAGTCTTTTGACTTGGTGGAAGGAAGAAGATGGAGAGTTGGGTCGGCTCAAGGGAGGATTTCCAACAAAAAGAAAGCGTCTGAAGGATTTTGTCAATATTACAAGTTTATCCTAGGATCGACCCTAGGGGTCGACTCATGGCACAGAAAAATTCAGAAAAATGATGAAACAAAAAAAATGAAACATTAGGAGAAGGATGTTTACCCAAAAATTGATTATGAGAATGATAATTTTGGGTTTTTGATCTCAAAAGAAAAGATGAGAATTAAGCTAGCTAAGAGGATTTTTGGTGATGATACTTTGAAATCAGAGAGACACTCAAGCAGATGGATCAAGAATTCCTAGTTCTCTCCTAATTGCAAAAAATCTATCTTCACTTAAGGCCTTGGTAAAGATGTCAGCTAATTATTTTTCAATACAAATATAGTTAAGAATTATGTCTTTATTTTGGACATGTTCTCTTATGAAATGATGCCTGATTTCAATATATTTTGATCTAGAATGTTGAATTGGATTTTTAGTGAGATTTATAGCACTAGTGTTATCACATCTTATGAGAGTTTCAATAAATTTGATACCAAAGTCTTTGAGTTGTTGCTTAATCCACAAGATTTGAAAACAACAACTTCCGGCTGCAATGTATTTGGCCTCAGCCGTAGACAGTGCTACCAAATTTTATTTCTTGTTAAATCAAGAGATTAGGTTAACTCCAAAAAATTGGCATGTTCCACTAGTACTTTTTCTATCTAATTTACATCCAGCAAAATCAGCATCTGAATATCCTATTAAATCAATTAGTGAGTCCTTAAAATATCATAATCCTAAAGTTTGTGTACCATTTAAATATCTAAGGATTCTTTTAACTGCATTTAAGTGTGATTCTTTTGGGTTTGATTGAAAATGAGTACACAGACATACACTAAACATAATATCAGGTCTACTAGCAGTTAAATATAATAGAGAACCAATCATGCCTCTATAAAATTTTAAGTCTACACCTTTACCTTCCTTATCTTTGTCAAGCTTCCATGTTGGGCTCATGAGTGTGCCAATCGGTTTGGAGTTCTCCATTCCAAATCTTTTGAGTAATTCTCTTTTGTACTTACTTTGGGTGATGGAGATTTCTTCCTTTGTTTGTTTGATTTAGAGTCCGAAGAAGAATGTAAGTTCTCCCATCATGCTCATCTCGAACTCCCCCTGCATGAGCTTTGCAAAATCTTGACAAAGAGTCTCATTAGTAGACCCAAAAATAATGTCATTGACATATATTTGTATCACTAATATATCATCTTGACTTCTTTTAATGAAAATGGTTGTGTCTATATTTTCTCTTGAAAAATCATTATTGAGTAGAAATTTGCTTAACCTTTCATACCAAGCCTTAGGTGCTTGTTTCAAACCATATAGAGCTTTATTTAATTTAAAAATATGATTAGAAAAAGCATGATTTTCAAAACCTGGAGGTTGTTCAACATAAACTTCTTCAGCAATATATCCATTTAAAAAGATATTTTTGACATCCATTTGGAATAATTTAAATTTCATAAAGTAAGCATATGCAAGTAGAAGTCTAATTGCCTCTAATCTAGCAACAGGTGCAAAAGTCTCATCAAAATCAATTCCTTCTTCTTGATTATAACCTTTTGCAACCAATCTTGCTTTATTTCTTATTATATTTTTATGTTCATCCAATTTATTCCTATACACCCATTTTGTGCTAATTATTGAATAGTTCTTAGATCTTGATACTAAGATCCATACATTATTTCTTTCAAATTGATTAAGTTCTTCTTGCATTGCATTAATCCAATTATAATCTTTTTCAGCTTCGTCTATAGTTTTAGGTTCAAGATGAGAGACAAAAGCAAAATGATTGAATGCATCTTTAAGTGAGGAACGAGTTCTTACACCATGTGTAAGATCACCAATAATTAGTTTCTTGGGATGATTGTGATCATACCTCCATTCTTTGGGTAGATTATTTATACCTTGAGGTTGTTCTTGTCGTTCTTCACCTTTCTCATCTTGTTTGTCTTCATGTTCTTCATCATCTTGAATTATTGAATCTTTTAGATTGATCTCTTTTATTCCTTCTATAAGAGGATCTGCATCATCAAAACCTTCATTCTTCCTTGAAGGAAGATCGTTAGTTTTATTAAAGATAACATGTATTGACTCCTCTACTACTAAGGTTCTTTTGTTGAAAACTCTAAAGGCTTTACTAGAAGAGGAGTAACCAAGAAAAATCACTTCATCGGATTTTGCATCAAATTTTTCTAGTCTTTCTTTACCATTATTTAACACAAAACATCGGCAACCAAAAATATGAAAATATGCAATGTTTGGTTTTCTTCCTTTCCAAAGCTCATAGGAAGTTTTCTTTAAAATTTATCTAATTAAAACATGATTTAATATGTAACATGCTGTATTAATAGCTTCCGTCCAAAAGTATTTTGGAAGGTTGCTTTCACATAGCATGGTACGGGCCATTTCTTCAAGGGTTCTATTTTTTTTTTCTACTACACTATTTTGTTGGGGTGTCCTAGGTACCGAAAAGTTATGGCCTATTCTTTTTTCATCACAAAACTTTTCAAAATCTTAGTTTTCAAATTCAGTTCTATGATCACTTCGAATGTTTTGAATTGAAAAACTTTTCTCATTTGTGACTTTTCGATAAAATTTAGAGAAAACTTGAAAAGTTTCATCCTTGTGTGCCAAAAAAAAAATCCATGTAAAATGAGAGAAATCATCAATAATTACAAAACCATATCATTTTTCTTATAGACTAGTAGTTCTAGTAGGTCCAAATAAATCTATGTGCAATAATTCTAATGGCCTAGCAGTTGAAATAATATTTTGAGATTTGAATGAAACTCTTGTTTGTTTACCTAGTTGGCATGCATCACAAATTCTATCCTTTTCAAAGTTCAATTTGGGTAAACCAATAATCAATTCTTTCTTAATGAGTTTTGAAAGTGAATGCATGCTAATATGTGCAAGCCTATGATGCCAAAGCCAACTAGTCTCATTAATCTTGGCATTCAAGGATACTAGGCATTGCATATTTATTTTGGATAGATCATTCAAATCTACCATTTAAACATTGCCATATCTATGCCCAACAAATTTAATGCCTTCATTAACAGGACTAGTTACAATGCAAACAGAAGATTCAAAAATAATTTTGTACCCTTTATCACAAAATTGACTGATGCTTAATAAATTATGTTTTAAACCATCTACTAATAAAATATTTTTAATGTACTTGGAGGGAGTGATACCAATGTTATCTATACCGATGATCTTTCCTTTACCATTGTCTCCAAAGGTGACCATCCCTCCATTCTTAGCATCAAGTGTGATGAATTGAGATTCATCATCAGTCATGTGTCTCGAGCATCCGCTATCAAGATATCATTTCTGGTTTGCTCCTTGGGATGCTAGACACACCTGCAAGCAAAAGTCAAGTTTTTACTTTAGGTACCCAAGCTTTCTTGGATCCTTTTTGGTTAGTCACAATGGTTCCTTTCGGAACCCATATTTTCTTTGCATTAGAATTTAAGAGTTTATTAGAGAGACAAGTGTATGACTTGTGACCTATTTTACCACATTTGAAGCAAGTAATGCTTGATAACTTATTGTTTGAAGAGTTTACATAGATATTTTTTAAAAACTTTTATTTCTTTAAGGGATTGTAACCAAGACCAGCCTTATCATAAACAGCCTTTTGATTTTCAAGAATCATGTTAAGTTTATTAGAACTTAAGATAAATTTTTCAACTATTGGTTTTAGCTTGGTAATTTCATTCTTCAAGTTCAGATTTTCTTGAAACAGGGTAGATTTTTCATTTGAAATACTCTCATTTTATTTTAGTAAAGATTGATTCTTTGATTTTAACTCTTTGTTCTTTACCCCTAGCTTCTTTAGTTCATCAATTAAATCATAAAAAGCTTCATAAAGTTCTTCAAATGTGAAGTCAACAGGAGTTTCAGAATTTATCTCATTTTTATGTGCCATAAGGCACAAGTTGGCTTGTTCATTTGAATCTTCTTCTTCGGAGCTTGACTCATCACTTCTACTCCAAGTAGCCATCATGGCCTTCTTCTTGTACTTCTTGAGACCCTTCTTCAGTTGTGGGCATTCAGACTTAAAATATCCCGATTTCTTACATTCGTAGCAAATAAGGGATTGGTTTTTATCCTTTTCCTTGCTATATTCTTCTTTTGTGGGTGGCCTCTTCCTCATTCCTTATTTCTTTTTCCTCAAGAATTTCTTAAACCTTCTAGTAATGAGAGCCATTTCTTCATCCTACTCTTCATTTTTCGTATTATCAGTTTTTTCATCAAGTTGAGCTATAGATTTGAGGGCGATTGTCCTCTTCTTTTTGACTTCTTCTTCTTGATGTTGTTTCATGCTCAGTTCATGTGTCATCAGTGATCCTAGAAGCTCTTCCAAAGGTAGAATGTTCAGATCCTTGGCTTCTTGGATAGCGGTCACTTTGACTTTCCAAGTTCTTGGTAAGGACCTAAGAATCTTCCTCACGAGGTCACTGTTAGAATAAGACTTATCAAGACTTTTTAAACCATTTATAATATCAGTAAAATGAGTAAACATTTCAGTTATAGATTCATCATGCTCCATTTTAAAAAGTTCATATTTATGCACGAGCATGTTAATTTTGGATTCTTTCACTTGATTAGTTCCTTCATGAGTTACTTCTAATCTATCTATATTTTCTTAGCAGACATGCATGTTGAAATACGATTGAATTCATTAGTATCTAGGGCACAATACAAGACATGCATGGCTTTAGCATTTAGTTGAGCCATTTTCTTATCAACCTCATCCCATTCTTTTTCGGGTTTAGTTGATTCCATACCATCAATAATTTTAGTAGATGTATGTGGTCCGTTTACTGTGATACTCCATATATCATAATCAAGTACTTGAATGAAGATTTTCATCCGAGCTTTCCAATAGGTATAGTTTGACCCATTGAAAAGGAAGGTCGGTTAGTGGACTGCCCCTCGGCTAGAGAAGTGCCAACTTGAGTTACCATAGATCTTTAACTCTTTGATTGGTTAAATCAAAATAGGGCTAGAGCACCAGACTCTGATATCATTTGTTGCCCAGCTATGCAACCCAAGAGGAGAGGGTAAATTGGATTTTTAAAAATTTAAACTTAACTTACAACTATGAAGATTATTTAACAGTGAGCAAGATAAGTATACAGAGTGTAATTTATGCAAGGATAATAGTTGGATGCTAAAATACAAGAGAATGAAGAAGTTTGAAAGGAGAGCAATTTAGTACAACACAAACAAGAAGATTTATAGTAGTTCGGTGTCAACCTTGCACCTACATCCACTCTCCAAGCTCCTACTTGGAAATTTCAATCCACTAAACTGTATTCAACCTGAATACACTTATCGGAACCTTCGACTCTAGCTATCCCAAACTAGACCACTTATTTCTCGGGTACAAGCCAATCCAATACAATCTGATTCAAGGTTCGGATCAATCTTCTCACGTTTTGGAACCTTTCTAAAATAAAAACAATAACTCAAAAAGAGTATTACAGTTAATTACACAGAAATACAGATGAAGCTCTTTTAATGAGCGAATAAAGCTTTAAATATACTTTACACAATTAGAAAGAAGCTCTTTCTGATTTCCTCAAGGTGGTTGGAGACTTGAATGAGCTCTTGAGGAGTTGGTGAACTTGAATTAAAAGCTTCTTGAACTCTTTAAGTAGGCTCTTGCTTGGGGTTGACAAGAAGGCTTTAAGAACCTTTTTCAAATCTCTCTCTATATATTGATTCCCTCTTTTAAGTCCCTTTATATAACTTCAAATAATGGTGGAGAGTAATCTGGGCTGAAATAGAGCCGTTAGAGCACATTAAATGAGCATTAAATGTAATTAAAATGGGTTAAAAACTAGCCGTTGTGAAATTTTTTCGTCACGGGGGTTGACTTATAGGGTCGACTCATGCTCATGGGTCGACTCATGGGGTCGACCTCTGTGGAAAAGAATAGAAAATAACTGTTCTGTAATTTTGACCTGTAGAGCAGCAGAGGTCGACTCATGGGATCGACTCATGCCAAGGGGTCGACCCATGGGGCCGACTCACAAAGTGTACCAGCCAAAATTTCTGCATACCGTTCAGCCCTTTAAGCCATGAGTCGACTCATGGGGTTGACTCAAAAATAGATACCTGATTTTCTTACAAAATACACTTCCAAAAGTGTTGAAATTTCCTCCAATAGATTGCACGTCTTTTGTTCTTGCTCTTGAGGCTTCTGAATCAGGTCTTAATAAAATTATGATTTTGCCCCTGAAATGCAATAAGTCTTTTTTCAAGCTAAAATCATTAGTAATCCCTCAAATACTTTGTAATCATCAAAATTAATTTAAGGAGCAACATTTGACATAATGATTTGAGAATAAAAGAAGAGATCGACCTGCGAGTCATAAATCCTTCCACTGACTTCACTAAGTCATGAAGAGAACTTGATACAAGCTAGTCTAGAGACACCTAAATCAGTCACACTAATTTACCATAATGGCATGGGTCAGTTCGAATCAATCAGTGATCTAATCAAAACATGATCTATCAGATTAATCAGATAAGTGAGATCGATGGGAGGGTCTGTCTCGGTTTGTCTTAGACACCATCGAAATGGTTAGAAAAGCGGACTACTAATTAAAAATCATCAATCGAATTGCTATGTAATATTACCAAACTTATCTTAGACACCAATTGATAGATTAGTTTTAATTCAATCAACTAAAAGACTCGGACTAAATCTTTGAGCCATGATCATGATCTAATTGGTATGATCAAAAATATAAACTTGATCAAGCTACAACTATTGAGATTGATCTAAAAAAATTCTAATCTAATCTAATTCAACATTTGATTAGATATAATCAATTTCTCTAATTGATCCATACTTGTTTCTAACCCTAGGTCTAACCCAGTTAGATGATCTGATTCATGCTAACCCATTGCCCATCGATTTATGAAGTATCTTAAGATCTTCAATTCTCAAATATAGATCTTTTTAAAACTTAATTCTAAATTAAGTGTGTGAAATATGTGTATCAGTTTGTAGAACTACTCTACAAGGATTTCAAGTGAAGCATACCATATGTTTCAAATTAAAATTTAATTTTAAATTTTATATTTAATAATTAAACATGTATCAATTTCATATATATATATTATATGTATCATAGAAAATTCAGATTTCTACATCATATGCAATATATAATTTAGATCATAAAATCTAATTTTTATATCTAAATTTATTTTGCTAAAATTATAATTAACCATAAATCACTTTAGATCTAATCTAAATATATTTAGGATCAAAATAATTTTAAAATTTTTTTTGCTGTTCTTCATCATGAGACTTGATCACAATGGCACTCCTACACATCATAAGAGCACCCCATCAAATAGGAAGAGAGGATCTCAAAACTCTATTTACTTTTATGATCAGATGGCTTGGTGATCTTCTCAATTCGAGAACTAGACTACTAAGATCTAAAATTTAATTTTAAAAATTAATTATATGAACATGTAAATTGTCATATAATCTATGCATGAATAAAATTATACAAATATGATGTGCATCTAATCTTATTAGATCAACGCATAAGTTTATTTTAGATCTGAACATACTTTTATATAGCATATAAAATAATTAATTTAGATATAAAATAATATAAAAAATTATTTCAAACATATGCATGATTGTATAAAAAAATTTTGGTTAGAGATATAATCAAACATGTATCGATATTATGCTGAAATCAGATTTGAAACTTAGTCAAACAAATTTAGATCTATGTCCGATTCAAACATCAATTCTCTAATTGAATTATATTATAAAAATCTAGTAAAATAGATTTAAATTCATACATAATCAGATATTAAACCAACACAAAAATCTGCATAGAAATTTTTTACTAAAATAGATTTTCAGCTGTTCGGATTCAGGGACTGATTTTGATTCGATACTCTGATCAAAATCAGATGAAAAATATATAGAAGATATTAAAAAAAATTAAAATTTAATCACATTAAAAATTTTAGTTCAAAATTAGATCAAAAAAAATTAAAAAAAATCTTAAAATTTGACTATGTGATTATGACATATAGGACTAGCTCTGATACCAATTGAAGTAAAAATTCATCCCATCACATCAGATGCCAGAAAAATAGAATAGATTAGCAATTAAAATTTTTATAATATTTATAAATTTTTATCTTGATTCACAGTAAAAAAGAATCAAGATTGAAGAAGCTCCTAAATCAATATACTTTGCAAGATCTGGATGCACAGATTCTCTACTTCGCATGCACGTCAAACTCTAAAGAAGAGAATGATGAACATCTTCTTCATAGAGGAGAGAGAAAAATACTTGAGATCTTATCTCAAGTCCTTGGAACAGCCCACATCTACCACAAAGGGAGGAAGGATGCCAAGAGGAGAGAGATGCCCAGTGATAGGTGACACCCAAGAGAGAGGGGATGCCCACACCAAAGGATCTCCACGCCAAACCTAAGATTGATTACTTGTTTCTCTTCTTCACACCCTTCCTTATATAAGCAAGAGGTCTTAGATCAAATCAAACTCTTTTTGGTACTTGTTGGTGCAAAAATCTGCTTGCGCCGGAGAAGCTGGAGTCGGGGAAGTCGCGATCGCCGTCGGGACCTGCAAAGGAAGTCTAAACCGGAGGTGGGGTTGCTCCGGCAAGACCCTCCGATGCTCAAGTCAGTTCTCTGCCTCAACAAGAATGGAGTGCTCGAACGGAGAATTTAGCAGAGTTTTGAGATAAGAAATGAGCTTATAGAATAACGTATCTGGGTCCCCCTTTTATAGGCGGAGGAAGCAACGGATTGATGGCGACGTTTGTAACCGTCTGGCAGTGGACTGCCCAGGGTCAGGCGGAGTTTGCTGCGAAGCGTAGTGGAACGGACCCGTGGCTATCGCTGGGGCGTGCCACGTGGAGTCTGCCGCACGAAGTGGGGCGGCGTTTGTCGTCGTGACTTGCCAGTGGATGGGAGAATCGCGCAGTATCCGTTGCAGGAGGTGGAGCAGGATCGTGGCCATTTATCGTGGCTGGTCAGGTAGTAATGAAGCTGCGCGGGATCCGCCACAGGGAGGGGAGCAGTGCTGCGATCATTACTGCGGCCTGTCAGGGAGTGGTGGGGCTGCGCGAAATCCGCCGCAGGAAATGTAGCAGAATCGTGGCCGCGATTGTGGCCTGGGAATGCTGATCTGTCGGCTGAAGTTCGGTAGTGGTCAGAGTCCGGCCACCGTAGAGGTCC
Source organism: Elaeis guineensis (assembly GCF_000442705.2). Taxonomy (NCBI): domain Eukaryota; kingdom Viridiplantae; phylum Streptophyta; class Magnoliopsida; order Arecales; family Arecaceae; genus Elaeis; species Elaeis guineensis. The sequence continues at coordinate 23,370,804 of NC_026005.2, forward strand.
GGACGAAGGCCGTCTGCAGCCCTGGAATCGAGGATGGAGCCCGACTCTCACAGAGTTCGAGCAAAGTCTTCCCGCAATCAAGGTTAAAGGCGAAGTCCGGCTCCCATCGGAGTCCGTCCGGCTCCCGTAGGATTCCAGTCGCAGTCTGCCTTGCAGCCGTTGGAGTCGAGGATGAAGCTCGGCTCCCGCAGGAGTCAGGGCGGAGTTTTCCTGCAGTCAAGGTTAAAGGCGAAGTCCGGCTCCCGTAGGAGTCCGGGCGGGGCTTACCAGCAGTTGACGTTGAGGATGGAGCCCGACTCCCGTGGGAGTCCGGGCGAAGTTTGCTCGCTGCTGAAGTTATCGACGGAGGAGTCCGGCTCCCGTAGGAGTCCGGGCGGAGTCTTCTTGCGGCTGAAGTTGTTGGAGTTCTTGGTGAAGGAGCCCGGCTCCCGTAGGAGCCCGGGCAAAGTTGTCCTGTAGTCGATGTTGACGGCGGAGCCCGGCTCCCGTAGGAGCCCGGGCGGAGTCTTCTTGCGGCTGAAGTTGTTGGAGTTCTCGGTGAAGGAGCCCGGCTCCCGTAGGAGCCCGGGCGAAGTTGTCCTGTAGTCGATGCCACTGAGGACTTCGGCCATGGGTATTTTATACCCAACACCAGTCCCCCTACTTTCGAGTTTGAATTTCAAATGAAGGAAGTACACAGAGAGAGAGATGGGCACATCCGAAACCGTCCCTTCGAATCCTGCACACTGCCGCCTCCGAATATTTTGGCATTGAATGTGCGCGTGCCGGAGTCTTTTCGAATTGGAGCGGTATGAGGGGATGCTTCGAAATTCCTGCAGGTACACTGGCCTGGGTACGATGCAATTATGATCCTGCCAACCGTCAGCCGCTTTTAGCCATCTGCTAGGGGGAGTGGGACACGTGTCGGATGCGGACTGGCTCGGGGGATTCGCGATCATTATGGCGCCGGATCCCAGGGTTTATTTAAACCCGTCCTTCCTCCTTTAGGTGTCCTACTCCATTCCTGAGTTTTCGCTGGTGTCTGTCTTCTCTTCGAGAGCCCTGCTTTAATGAGCATCTTCTCGAGCCGTAGGCACCTCCCGTTTTTCGTCCCTCAGGTCCCTCAGAGTAATATAGGTTAGTGCCAACCTTCCTCTCACCGCCTAGGGGCTTCTTTTCTCATCATTACTTTTGTGCATCCCTCCGAGTTAGTCTTCGGCCTTTCGTTCCCCTTTCTGTCCGTCTTTTTAGGGTCCTTTAGATCCCCCCTTCGAAACTACTCAAAATGTCCTCTGGCTATTCTGCTCCCGGCAGTTCCGAGAGTTCTTCTGCTTCAAATCCCCAGGTCCCTGTCTCTGTGGACGAACCCGCGTCCGGGGCTGGGCCCCGCCCGGTTTTCGCACCGGGTGCAATTCCATGTTCCTCGACTTCGGAGGAACTCCTTCTGATAAGGGTTCAGTATGGGGTTCTTTCGGAGTACGACCTGGAGCTACCTGGCCCCTCTGACCGGGCCAGCACTCCTCCTCCCGGTCGTTTTTGTTTGTATCAGGAAGCGTTCCGTGCCGAACTCCGGCTTCCGTTTCCTGCCTTTGTCGCTGCCTTCTTCCGCTTCTTGGACATCTCTCTCGCTTCCGTGGCCCCGAATTCTTTTAGGTTTTTGATAGGATTTCTCTCCCTCTGCCACGTAGTCGAGGTCCAGCCGTCTCTTTCCTTGTTTAGGCATTTTTATACCTTCAAACGCCATCCTTCGACGAAGGACTGGTGGTACTTCTCCCCCCAGTTTGGTAAGAAGGGGTTGCTGAAAGGCTCCCCTTCTTCGATTCACAATTGGAAGGGGAAATACCTCTTCGTCCACTGCCCGACCCTGGAACTGGGCCTGCCCCCTTGGGGTTCTCTGAGGGATTCCGTCCGCCGGGCTCCCAGCCTGGGGGAGGACGACCTCCAGGCCGCCCAGAAGCTTCTAACTTATCCCGCTCCTTCCCTTCCTAATCTTCTGAGGGAGCAGCTTCTTTTCAACATCGGCCTGAGCCCCCAGGATCCAGCGAGTATTCATCTTATCTTTTCTTTTCTTGCCTTCCTCTTCTTCTTCTCTTTACTTCTTTTTCCTTCCCACTCTCTTCTTTTTCTTTCTCTTTTTTTTTTCTTTTTTTTTTGACTCTTGATTGACCGGTGTTGCTTCTTTTTCCCCTTTTTCTTCTTTCTTCTCTTTCTTTTCTTTCTTTTTCTTTTTTTTTTTTTTTTTTTTTAGCGATGGACGCCGAAGCAACGCGGATGCTCGCCAGGGGCATGAGAGCTCAAAAGAGAAAGGGCGCGGCGGCCTCCAGATCGGCGAAGAGGGCCAGGGCGGAGGAGACGAGCTTGGCTACGCCCGTCCAGGCGGCCCCGGCCATCGACATTCCTTCAGATGCCGAGCCAGTGGCTCCCCGGGCCTCCTCGAGGAGCCCGCCGACTAGGGCCCCCGCTCCGGGGGTTCGTCCCACGGAGGCGCCCACCGTGGGGAGGAGGAGAAAATCGATGGCTCGCAGGGCGAGTAGCCACTGAGCTGCTATAGACGAGTCCGTCTGCTCCGAGGAGGGATCGGAGAATCCCTTCAACGATAGGGACTTGATCAGGCGGTTGATCGACGGCTGCATCCTGTCCGACGTCGTGGGGAGGATCGACCGCGCCGATCCTGAGCAGCGGGCTTGGGACTCTTTGGGGTCCTTCTTCGAGGTAAATGAATCTTTATTTACACGATCATTCGGCCTCTGTCGTAAATCTCTATCCGTCCTTGTAGATTGGGCACCAGCTCTTCGCCTATATCGAGGCGGTGAGCCGCATGAGGAGGGACATCCTCCAGGCGGAGGAACGCTGCCAAGCCGAGGTTGCCCGCCTCCAAGCGAAGTCGGCTGAAGTAGCCGCCCTCCAGGAGGCCCTGGAAAGAGAGAAGCGGGCCCGGGAGGAGGAGAGGCAGATCTTGGAGGAGTCAGCGAGGAAGGCGGAGGCTGAGGTCGCCCATTTGGTCGAGCAAACTTCGGTCCTGGTCTCGGAGGCCAGGGTCCTTGCGATGGAGGAATTCAAGGCCTCCGCGGAGATGAGGAACCTGAACGTCCAGTTCGGCCAGGAGGCGTTCACCAAGGGGTTCGAGCTCTGCCAGGAGAAGGTGGCCAGCAAATTCCCCGAGCTCGACCTCGGCTTTCTTGAGGAGTCCGAAGACGAGGCCGGCCCCTCGTCTGCCGCCACTGCGGTCACACCCCCCGCGCCGGGTTCTCCACCTCCCGCCCCTGAGGTCTGAGACCTCTGATCTTGTGCCCTTATTTTGTCGCAATATTCCCTTTCTGTTTGTCTTCATAATTATTCAATCAATAAAGTCGAATTTCTTGTTGTGGATGGCTTCTCCTTCCCCCTCCTCCTTCTTTCCGCTTTTCTCCTTGCAATGAGTCGTTCCCTGATGCTCTTGCCTTCCGATGGCAGTGCCCTGCAGAAGCAATCCCCTTGCCCCTGGGGGTTCCGCTGAAATCGACAATCCAGCAGTTGAAAAAGGAGGTCCTTCACCTGACGAAGAAGTTGAAGAAGTCGGAAGGCGAGCTTCGCAAATCGAGAGAAGGCCATTCTGAAGCCGCCGCTGAGGCTGCCCACTTTCGGAGTCTCCATGTGAAGGCGATCATGGATTACAGCCGGATGAAGGCAAACTTCGCAAAGGAACTCGAGGAGTGCAAGAAGAGCACCAGCGACCGTATTTGGGCTCAAGAAGCCAGGATCAGCACCCTTAAGGTGGAACTGTCGGCTGCGAAGAGGAAGATCGGCCAGCTGGAAGGAAATTCATCCCGGCTCTTGGCCCGGGTCGATGATGAACAGAGATGGTCGCAGAAGGTCTCCGACCTTCAGAAGCAGCTTCAAGACGCCGAGATGAGCCACGACGTGCAGCGGGCTAGCTGGGGCAAGCAGGTGGAAGAGTACAAAGGGAGATTCTGGACGGCGGCCGACGAAGTCGTTCGTCTTCAGAGGCAGCTGGCTAACAGGGCACAGCTTACTTCCACCTAAGATTCTGAAGAGCTTCAAGCCCTGAGAGGTACTGTTGAGGGGATCTTTGTCTCCCTCGAAGAGAAGACAGCCGAGCTGCAATAAGTGAAGATCCAACTGGCACTTGAGCGGCGGGCCGTCGCGGACGCGGAGGCGGAGTCCGAAGTTTTGAGGAAGAGGCGTCGAGAGGCGGAGGCTGAGAGCCAGCGACTCCGTCGGGCGGTCCAAGACGCGCTGCAGAAGAGGGAAGAGCTAGAAGGAGAAATAGAGAATTTAAGGCAGTCCTGGTTGAGGGATGGAGTAGATAACTCTAGGTCGGAGGGAGTAGGGCATCCTTAGAGCTCTTTTGTCTTTCTGTCTTATCATGTAGTTACTTCCTTTCTGTTGTTTTGTCCTTCTTCCCTTGGCCATCCTGGCCTTGTAGTGTGTATATCGGAAATGGAATAAAAAGAGCATTTTGTGTTACCTCGTCCACGCGTTGCACTGATATTGTTGTCTACTGAACCTTTCTTGTCGTTTGACTTGTCTGATGCAGACGTCGTCGGGGGGGGCTTTTTCCCTTCATCCGATCTTGTTAGGCGGCCGGGTTTTGCCACCATTAACCCCCGCTGCAGAAGTCGTGGATGGAGCCCGGCTCCCGTAGGAGTCCGGATGAAGTCTTCCTTGTAGGCGGAACCCGGTTCCTGTAGGAGTCCGGGTGAAATCTTCCTTGTAGGTGGAACCCGGCTCCCGTAGGAGTCCGGGTGAAGTCTTCCTTGTAGGTGAAACCTGGCTCCCGTAGGAGTCCGGGTGAAGTCTTCCTTGTAGGTGGAACCCGGCTCCCGTAGGAGTCCGGGTGACGTCTTCCTTGTAGGCGGGACCTGGCTCCCGTAGGAGTCCGGGTGAAGTCTTCCTTGTAGGCGGGACCCGACTCCCGTAGGAGTCCGGGTGACGTCTTCCTTGTAGGCGGGACCCGGCTCCCGTAGGAGTCCGGGTGAAGTCTTCCTTGTAGGCGGGACCCGACTCCCGTAGGAGTCCGGGTGACGTCTTCCTTGTAGGCGGGACCCGGCTCCCGTAGGAGTCCGGGTGAAGTCTTCCTTGTAGGCGGAACCCGGCTCCCGTAGGAGTCCGGGTGAAGTCTTCCTTGTAGGCGGAACCCGGCTCCCGTAGGAGTCCGGGTGAAGTCTTCCTTGTAGGCGGAACCCGGCTCCCGTAGGAGTCTGGGCCTTCCATTTTGCTCGAGTCGGTGTGAGGTTCTCCTCTCGTTACCAGCCTGGTTGCGGGGGCGCGTTAGGGTGCTGCAAGGCCTCTCCCCCATCCGGTCTAAAAGAACCGGGCCTTCAACTTTGCTCATGTCAGGACGAGGTTCTCCTCCTGTTCCTGACATGGCTGTGGGGGCACATTTGGGCGCTGTAAGGCCTCTCCCCCCATCCGGTCTAAAAGAACCGGGCCTTTGACTTTGCTCATGTCAGGACGAGGTTCTCTTCCTGTTCCTGACATGGCTGTGGGGGCACATTTGGGCGCTGTAAGGCCTCTCCCCCCATCCGATCTAAAAGAACCGAGCCTTTGACTTTGCTTATGTTAGGACGAGGTTCTCCTCCTGTTCCTGACATGGCTGTGGGGGCGCATTAGGGCATTGTAAGGCCTCTCCCCCCATCCGATCTAAAAGAACCGGGCCTTTGACTTTGCTCATGTCAGGACGAGGTTCTCCTCCTGTTCCTGACATGGCTGTGGGGGCGCATTAGGGCATTGTAAGGCCTCTCCCCCCATCCGGTCTAAAAAAACTGGGCCTTTGACTTTGCTCATGTCAGGACGAGGTTCTCCTCCTGTTCCTGACATGGCTGTGTTTTTGGAGGGATCATATCCAGTCATAATACATCCACGCCAGGTGGGAAGGGCACGTTAGGTAGAAAGAAAAGTAGATTCAAGGTGAAATCGTAAGTGATACATTTACAGTTTTCCCGCTCCTCCTTGAGGCCCTCCGGTGATAGAGTCGATGGTGCCGATGGGAGGTCAGTCCCCGGGTTGCTCCTCCCTTTTCTGCAGTTCAGGTTGTGGGAGGGCTCTTGGCCGGTCTCCTCTACCCTCAGGCCTGCGGTGGATGAATCTGTCGAGTCGACCTCGTCGAATGAGCTCCTCGATCTCATCCTGGAGCTGGATGCATTCTTCGGTGTCGTGGTCGTGGTCGCGGTGGTAGAGGCAGAACTTGTTGGGGTTGCACTTCCCGAGATGTGTGCGCATCCTCTCCGACCTAGGGAGCTGCTCCCTGACCTCCATTAATACCTGGGCCTTCGAGGCGTTGAGGGGGGCGTAGTTGCGAAATCTCCCTGGTGGGGAGCCCCACCGAACCCCGCGGTCCGGGCTTCTCTGCCTGCATGCCCGGGGTGGAGTATGGGCGCACTTATGTCCAGGAGGGGATCGGGAACGCGGCCGGGCTTCCTTTGGCCTTTTCTCAACTGCGGGCTTACTCGAATCTCCCGCTTGATGCTCCCTTGCTGTCTCTTCGTCCTTCATTTTGAAGGCTTCTTCCGCTCGGGCGTATCCTTCAGCCCGAGCCAGTAAATCGACAAAATCCCTGGGGTACTTCTTCTCCAGGGAGAACAAAAGATCATTCTTCTGAAGGCCACCTTTCAGGGCGGCCATGGCAACTGATTGGTCCAAGTTCCGGACCTCCAACGCCGCGATGTTGAAGCGGTTGACGTAGGCCCGTATGGACTCCCCTTCCCTCTGCTTGATGTTGATGAGGGACTCCGAACCCTTCCGGGGACGCCGGCTGCTGACAAAATGGGCCATGTTGGGTATAAAATACCCACGGCCGAAGTCCTCAGTGGCATCGACTACAGGACAACTTCGCCCGGGCTCCTAAGGGAGCCGGGCTCCTTCACCGAGAACTCCAACAACTTCAGCCGCAAGAAGACTCCGCCCGGGCTCCTACGGGAGCCGGACTCCGCCGCCGACATCGACTACAGGACAACTTCGCCCGGGCTTCTACGGGAGCCGGGCTCCTTCATCGAGAACTCCAACAACTTCAGCCGCAAGAAGACTCCGCCCGGACTCCTACGGGAGCCGGGCTCCGCCGCCGACATCGACTACAGGACAGCTCCGCCCGGACTCCTACGGGAGCCGGGCTCCGTCCTCAACGTCAACTGCTTGTAAGCCCCGCCCGGACTGCTACGGGAGCCGGACTTCGCCTTTAACCTTGACTACAGGAAAACTCCGCCCTGACTCCTGTGGGAGCCGAGCTTCGTCCTCGACTCCAACGGCTGCAAGGCAGACTGCGACCGGACTCCTACGGGAGCCGGACGGACTCCTACGGGAGCTGGACTCCGCCGATAACTTCAGCAGCGAGCAAACTTCGCCCGGACTCCCACGGGAGCCGGGCTCCGTCCTCAACGTCAACTGTTGGTAAGCCCCGCCCGGACTCCTACGGGAGCCGGACTTCGCCTTTAACCTTGACTGCAGGAAAACTCCGCCCTGACTCCTGCGGGAGCCGAGCTTTGTCCTCGACTCCAACGGCTGCAAGGCAGACTGCGACCAGACTCCTACGGGAGCCGGACGGACTCCTACGGGAGTCGGACTCCGCCGATAACTTCAGCAGCGAGCAAACTTCGCCCGGACTCCCACGGGAGCCGGGCTCCGTCCTCAACGTCAACTGCTGGTAAGCCCCGCCCGGACTCCTACGGGAGTCGGACTTCGCCTTAAACCTTGACTGCAGGAAAACTCCGCCCTGACTCCTGTGGGAGTCGAGCTTCGTCCTCGACTCCAATGGCTGTAAGGCAGACTGCGACCGGACTCCTACGGGAGCCGGACTCCGCCGATAACTTCAACAGCGAGCAAACTTCGCCCGGACTCCCACGGGAGCCGGGCTCCGTCCTCAACGTCAACTGCTGGTAAGCCCCGCCCGGACTCCTACGGGAGCCGGACTTCGCCTTTAACCTTGACTGCAGAAAAACTTCGCCCGGACTCCTACGGGAGCCGAGCTTCATCCTCCGGACTCCTACGGGAGCCGAGCTTCATCCTTCGAGCACTCCATTCTTGTTGAGGCAGAGAACTGACTTGAGCATCGGAGGGTCTTGCCGGAGCAACCCCACCTCCGGTTTAGACTTCCTTTGCAGGTCCCGACGGCGACCGCGACTTCCCCGACTCCAGCTTCTCTGGCACAAGCAGATTTTTGCACCAACATGCCACAAATTGGTGGCTCATTTGATCGAAGGAAAAGATGGTACCCGACTTCAAAGCTGAGTACCAGTTCCTCGCTGCTCCCTTCAAAGTAGACGGGAAAGCCCGGCATAAGATGGCGTCAGGAGCGCCGTGAAGCAGCATCATCGTCCGGAAGGCCTCAAGATGATCAACCGGGTCCGAAGTCCTGTCGTAGCTTTCGAACTGGGGAAGCTTGAAGTTTGGCGGGATCGGCTCCTGCATGATCATTTGGGAGAAGGGAGGGTCAGTGCAAATATCCTCACCACAAGCGGGGGGTGCGTGGCGGAGTTCTTCAATCCGCCGGTTCATCTCCTGGAGCCTCCGGTCCAGGAAATCCTCTCGACTTTGAGTCTCGAGGGTCCTTTGGCAGAACGGGGGCAGGGATCTTCCAGGGGTGGAGTCGTGATCCGATTGAGGGCTCTCTACCCTCGAATTTGTTTTCTCGGGAAGGACGGGGCGGCTGGCCCAGGTGGCCTGCCCCACCGTCGGGTTCTGGCATTCCGGAGATGCCCCTTCCAGATGCGCCGACGCCTGCGGTTGCTGCTGCTGCATTGCTTGTACAGCTTCGACGAGGCCTCTGACCTGCTGTGCCAGCAAGTCAAATTGCTCTGCGCCGACTGTCGCCGCTGGAGGAGGAGGAGGAGGCTGAGAAACAGGAGGGGAGGCCGGAGCCTGAGACCTAGCCGCGGAGGCCATGGACCGTCGTGTGGATGTCTTGCGCGGAGGCATCGAGTGTGGATCCCACGGGGGAAAACAAGGAGTGGGTGTCGGAGAGACGATCAGAGGTGGCTCCGTTGAACACTCCTTCAAGAACAAGGGTACTGCGAAGGTTCACCCCCTTCCTCTAGCGCCAATCCTGTTGGTGCAAAAATCTGCTTGCGCCGGAGAAGCTGGAGTCGGGGAAGTCGCGGTCGCCACCGGGACCTGCAAAAGAAGTCTAAACCGGAGGTGGGGTTGCTCCGGCAAGACCCTCCGATGCTCAAGTCAGTTCTCTGCCTCAACAAGAATGGAGTGCTCGAACGAAGAATTTAGCAGAGTTTTGAGATAAGAAATGAGCTTATAGAATAACGTATCTGGGTCTCCCTTTTATAGGCGGAGGAAGCAACGGATTGATGGCGACGTTTGTAACCGTCTGGCAGTGGACTGCCCAGGGTCAGACGGAGTTTGCTGCGAAGCGTAGTGGAACAGATCCGTGGCTATCGCTGGGGCGTGCCACGTGGAGTCTGCCGCACGAAGTGGGGCGGCGTTTGTCGTCGTGACTTGCCAGTGGATGGGAGAATCGTGCAGTATCCGTTGCAGGAGGTGGAGCAAGATCGTGGCCGTTTATCATGGCTGGTCAGGTAGTAATGGAGCCGCGCGGGATCCGCCACAGGGAGGGGAGCAGTGCTGCGATCATTACTGCGGCCTGTCAGGGAGTGGTGGGGCTGCGCAGAATCCGCCGTAGGAAATGTAGCAGAATCGTGGCCGCGATTGTGGCCTGGGAATGCTGATCTGTCGGTTGAAGTTCGGCAGTGGTCAGAGTCCGGCCACCGTAGAGGTCCGGACGAAGGCCGTCTGCAGTCGTTGGAATCGAGGACGGAGCCCGGCTCTCACAGAGTTCGAGCAAAGTCTTCCCGCAATCAAGGTTAAAGGCGAAGTCCGGCTCCCGTCGGAGTCCGTCCGGCTCCCGTAGGATTTCGATCGCAGTCTGCCTTACAGCCGTTGGAGTCGAGGACGAAGCTCGGCTCCCGCAGGAGTCAGGGCGGAGTTTTCCTGCAGTCAAAGTTAAAGGTGAAGTCCGGCTCCCGTAGGAGTCCGGGCGGGGCTTACCAGCAGTTGACGTTGAGGACGGAGCCCGGCTCCTGTGGGAGTCCGGGTGAAGTTTGCTTGCTGCTGAAGTTATCGGCGGAGGAGCCCGACTCCCGTAGGAGTCCGGGCGGAGTCTTCTTGCGGCTGAAGTTGTTGGAGTTCTCGGTGAAGGAGCCCGGCTCCCGTAGGAGCCCGGGCGAAGTTGTCCTGTAGTCGATGTCGGCGGTGGAGCCCGGCTCCCGTACGAGCCCGGGCGGAGTCTTCTTGCGGCTGAAGTTGTTGGAGTTCTCGGTGAAGGAGCCCGGCTCCCGTAGGAGCCCGGGCGAAGTTGTCCTGTAGTCGATGCCACTGAGGACTTCGACCGTGGGTATTTTATACCCAACAGTACTAGAAAAAATATTCTTCATATTTGAATCAAATCCAAACTTCTTAAAGCACAAGGAATCCCAATCAAAGTAGGAGAGGTGCCAACTTGCACCTCTCTTCATTATGGTGCATGCCCAAGGGGAGGAGGCTATTTCTAGCCCCTTCCTAATTAACTTGGCCAGCCCACATAATGAGAGATTAGCTAAAAAAGTAGCTAATGGATCAAATCTGATTTGATTCAAATTTGGATCAATTTGAATCCAATTCGAATCCGATTCGAACTAATTTCGAAAAGACTGGTGATCCTAATCTAATTAGGATTCTTGTTCAAGTCCAACTTGATAAATTAACCTAATAAAGTCTTAAAAAAATTAAGTTTAATTAAATTAGATCTGATCTAAAGTACTTAGGACTCAAATCGAATGTCTCATAGTTACTTGGATCATTGATTTGATTTAATTCATCCCTGAAATCAAACCCGCACCTCATGCGCAGTACTAACTGAATATAGTCAATGTTTAATTCTGTATGACCTACAATTTAATTTTGAATTAAATTAATCTATATATTCAATTAAATCTCATATTTTTAAATTGATCATACAAATATTCTATCAATTTTTTTCTACATTGTTTGACTTTTGTACATGATTCCATAGGTTCGAACACTAAGTCAGTACAAGAACTCCTTCCTATGCTAATCGAAGTGACCATCTAGTAATGATACCCAACATCTAAATAGGTCGAATAATTATAAAATAATATTCAAGAACTTCGGCATATAGTTACCGCATAATTTATCCCTTTGATCCTAATGCTCAAGCTGACCTAGGATTTAACTATCAATCTTAAAACAGTCATCCACATCGTATTTCAATCTTTCAGTTCCATCATATGGATTACTTTGATCAAGATTGTACTAAATTAAAATACAGTGATGTATTAACTTCTATAATTCGGAGGGATCAATCCCATCTTGATCCATACACAGACTTCACAAGTATTTGATTGTATCCAGTAGTCTTCTATCACTGCATTGAAAATACAGGTAGTTTGGCATCAAAATACAGTGAGTTACTTGCAAAACATTATGGTGATCTCAGATCTGAGGGATACTTATGTTTATACATTTCGCGAGCTGCTATTGACAATAGAGCACTCAACAGATGAGTCACTTATTCAGTGATGATGTACTCCTACATCTCACATGTATGCCATATCAGTGTCACCATACTTCTTGATTACAAAGACAACCAATCTATATGGCACACGATGATCTGTGCTCGATAGACATCATCTTCTTATTAATGATGTATCATTTGGTCACGAACATGCTTAAAAATTATTCGATAAATTCTCCTTTATTGATCATAATATAATTTTGAGAACTTCATCATAACATAAGAGTTCTAATAATGAAGATGTACATGTTGTGATAAAAAAATTAAAATAATATTTATTCATTTATCAATAATTCATATATAAAATCTAATTATTTACAATAAGCCAATTGGCTTTAGGACATAATTCCTCACAATAAGTCCTTTAATTCATTAGCTGTTAGCGAGTCCTCTCATGTAACCTTTACAAATCAGTCCAATCATCAATCATATTGATAATTGAATCCTTCTATGGTTCGAAATTATAATTCAACTATTCAATCAATTAGGATTTCTTATGTGTATGATTGTATAGATTCTATTCTGTCTGATAGTGAAAAATATTATGATTGCCATCATTAATATCATCGAAATTCTTTTTAATAGATTGAATAATTCTAACTCACCAATGAGAATTATTGACCATTAAGATAATTCTCGTTGGTCTCACCATCTACCAATGACGTCTCACAGTATGTAGTGGTAATCCAGCAGAATAAAAGAAATGAACCTCTTGGGTGTAATTATCTTGTGATACAGTTTTTTTATCGTGAGTTCTGATAAGATGGAGATTATAAAAAACTCATCAGACTCCATCATCTATCATATCTAAGATTTATTCAACTCAAATTCATACTGTAAAATCTCATAATTTTTTTTTTCATTATTTACACTATCATAGCCATGGTCTTTAGAACTTAGTCTCATAAATCACATAGAACTTCTTATCTATCAAGATCGATAAATCTCATCTAGATGTACATCCTACTCCTACAACGAATTTACTGCAGCGAATCTATACCGCAAGGATCTAAATGGCTAGGGATTAAGTGTATGGACAGTCAAACTACAGCAACTTTATTATGAATAGCCGAGGTACCGTAGGTTAAAGAATCAGTCACACTACTACAACATCAAAAAAGTCACTAATAAGTGAGTATATATCGAAGTGACTTCTCATATTGATCACGCTCGATACCTTTATTCTCTAACAACCATCTGTACTCTTGCTCTAATATCTCCATACTGTAGATTCGAGACTCGTCTATCCAAAAGAAAACAATCCATGCATCAATCTTTTCAAATCAATCACCATCTCCGTGATGATCTATCGATCGAAAATAATTTAAAAATTAATCACCAATAACATATACCTCAAATTCTCAACTCTTGAGAATATGTATCGTCATCTTACTAATTTTCTAGATGATTCATGGATACATGCACAATATGAATGAAAATAAACTGTCTATTTTATTAATAAATAATAAGATCAAGTATAAAATTATGTCCTAGAAAAAATAAATGTGTCGGCCTGATTGGCTTCTAAGGCATATATCTAACACTTGAGAACATAAAAGACATTAGCAATTAAAGCAAGGCTGCCTCCCTTAGTCTGCATTAGTATTTTTCCAGTGTCCTTGATCTCAACACTAAAATCATCACCAAATATAATTTTTGAAGAAAAAGACTCATTCAATTCACAAAATAAAGACTTGCTATCTGTCATATGGTTGCTAGCCCCGGTATCAAGATATTACAAATTTTTAGATTTATCTTGTACAGTGTTGCAAGCAAGTAATAAATTCTTAGTTACTTCATGCTTCTCATTTTTAACATAATTTGCTTGTTTTAGTGCAGTAGGATTTTGATAACATTCATAACTATAATGATTAAATTTATTGTAAGTATAACATTGAATTTGAGACATATCTGTAGTCCATCGCCCATGTCCATGTCCACAACCATGAAATTAGCCTCCACCTCGACCATGTCCACCAAAATCATCATGATTCTGATTTTCTCCTTATGTGGTATTATCGTCTATATCTCTTCCTCTGTTGAAACCTCTGCCACCTCTACCTCTACCACTATTTTTGTCTTTGCCACGACCTCTGCCTCTACCATAACCATCATCAGTCTGTGCCTTTGAACACAAAGCTTGCTCGATAGGGGTGTTTTTGTTGATCCTTTGCTCGTGGACCATCAAAGACCCCATCAACTCATCAACTGTCAGATCATCTAGATCTTTTGCTTCTTCAATAGAACACACCACATGCTCAAACTTCAGGGTCAGAGATCGAAGGATCTTTTCAATCACCTTCAATTCTGACATCTCTTCTTCATTGGATTTCATTTGATTCACTATGGCCAAGTTCCAAGAAAAATAATTTGAGATATTTTCTATCGAATTCATCTTCAAGTTCTCAAACTTTGCCTGCAATGCCTGTAAGCTGACCTTCTTCACTTTGGTTACTCCTTGATATATTTTTTAAGGATTAACCATTTCTCATGGGAGGCCTCTGCTGCTACAATCTTCTTAAACATACTTTCCTCAACTGCCTGATGGATGAAAATAAGTGCCTTCTGATCTCTCTTTCTCTTATCTTTTAGATTTGCCTTCTTTGCTGCACCAACAATGGCTTCTTCTTTTTCTATGGGCTCTTCAAATTCCTTCTCTACTACATCCCAAATCTCTTGAAATTTGAATAAAACCTTCATTTGAATCCTCTAGTGATCATAGTTCTTACCTGTGAATCGTGGAATCTATGATTGGATTGTGCCACTATTCGATCCTGATGCTATTTGGTGAAGGAACCAGATCTAGGGTTTCAGGGTTAGATCTTGAAAAAGAGGGTTAGATCTTGAAACTTTTTCAAGATCATACAGCGGAAGACTAAAATAAATCAAAATTTATTTTCTAAGATCAGAAAATCCCTAGATCTAAGATCCTATTACATGATTATTACATGGCATTAAATCAAAAATTAAAATATATAAATATAGCATGAACTACATGTTGATCATATCAACATGTTTCTATACTACATCTAATGTATGTATTAAACAATAGATCAGATCTATTACCTTGCAAGTTAGATGTTCTAACCTTGTTGATCTGGGCTTGAGGATGATGTTGCAAGCCGCACACGCATCTGACCTCTAGGAGTCGTCCACACGAGCCCACGAATCTCGATCAGAAGTCCTGCTTCAGAAAATCAGCACAGTATGCTAGTACTGCGCTGATCCTTCTTTGATGGTTGATCAGGTGCCTCCTTCTTCTTGATTTGGACTCTTCCAAAGATGAAAAGTAGAAGGAGGAGTTTCAGATCTGAGACACTCTCAGGAAACTCAAGATGGAGGGAGGAAAGATATGAAAACAAAAACCCAAGAAGAAGACCCTCTTCTTCTTCACATTTTTCTCTCTAGACACCCAAACTTGCGTCTTTTATATCTCCACGACCTAAAGGTATTTCTCTCTAATTTTTGGATGGCACAAAGGTCTCTTAAATCTCTAATTTATCCTAAAATTTCATGAAGAAACTCATCTTATATAGAGAGATATGATAGAGTCCTTGTCTAGGTCAAATACCTAGTCAAGGCTTATCCAAACATGGCAAGTTAAGGGACACCCAACTCTTGAGCACCTCTTTCATATTTTCATGTATGGATCAACAGAAAAGGATGCACAATGTATACCCTAAAATCCACAAAAATTTCAAAAAAAATTTGGATAAATTCGGTGCAAAATTGAAAGAGTTTTGGATTTCTAAAACTCTATCTCATAGAATTCGAAATCCAAACTTATTCCTTTTAGATTTGATCCAAACCACCTTCCATGTAAGAAAGAAGAGAGGAGACCTTTTGTGAACGTGGGAGAGATCTGAGAGAGGGCTTTTGTCACACAAAATAAGTGGAGATTGGCGTTGAATAAGAGAGAGGGCGTGGAGAAGGTTTATGTGGCGCAAGGTGGAATCCTAGTCTTACTAGGATTCTGTCTTATGACTTGTTTTAATTTGGTTTTCCAAACCAAATCAAATCAAAATTAGATCAACCCAATTAAAATAGGTATTAACCCAATTAAGAACCTAATTTAATCAGATTAAATTAGATTTAAATCTGATTTAATTTTCTAATCAAATTAAAAATTAGATTGACCTAAGTCCTAGTTGAACTAGGACTAGTTTTTCCTTGCACTTGGCTTATCCAATAAACCAATTGGACTTGATCCAATTAAGCTCAAAATAAATTTAATTAAATTATATTTAATTAGACTTAATTTCAGCCCATTGGCTTAATCAAATTAAGCCAATTAGCAATCGAATTGCTAATCGATCCTCCTGCAACACTTGCACTGGGTTAAATGTCAATCGTATTGATCATTTAACCCTAGAACGATTCTTAATCGTTGATCAACCATCTGATCGGATCATAAACTCTAATGTGTGTGACCTCATAGGTCCGAACCTAAGTCGGTAGCATAGAAACAAATTCCTATACCAATCGAAGTGACCATCTAGCAATGGTACCCGACGACCGGATAGGTCGAATGTGTAGAACAACATCCTTAGAACCCATGCGGATATAGTTTTCATATAATTCATCTCCTTGACCAAAATGATCATAGGACACCCCAGAGCTCAACTGTCAACTCTGATCAGGTTGTCCACATTGTATTTCAAAATATCAAATCCATCTGATGGATTATCCTGGCCAAGATTTTGCTAAATTGAAATACAGCGACTCATTCTTCTCCAACTCTTGGAGTGGTCAATCCCATCTCGATCACACTCTGACTTCGCAAGTACTTGACTGTGCCCATAAACCTTCCGTCTCTGAATTAGAAATTCAGTTAGTCCAGTACCAAAGTACAGTGAGTTGCTTGCAAGTCACTGAGGCGATCTTAGGTCTAAGGGACACTTATACCTATATCCCATCAGAGATATTCTCGACAGTAGAATACTCTGGAGTTGGTCACATTCAATGATGATGTACCCTTACATCTCACCTGTATGCCATACCAGTGTCTCCACACTCCTTGGTTAAGAGAACAACCAACCCATATGGCCTACAGCGACCTATGCTCGATAGAAGCTGTCGTCCTTATTAACAGCCTATCATTTGGTCGTGAACAGTTTTAAGGACTAATCGATAAATCCTCTCTTTATCAAACTTAAATAGTCCTAAGGACTTCATCATAACAACGGAGTTCATTAGAAAATGAAAGCTTATGATGAAAATACCAAATATATTTTATTTATTAACAAATCAATTACAATACTTGGTTGCTCAACCGTCAACAGCTTGACGATTGACTTTTTGGGACACATTTCCCAACATTTGGGATATTCTCTTTTTTCTTCTTCTGCTT
Organism: Elaeis guineensis; assembly: GCF_000442705.2. NCBI lineage: Eukaryota > Viridiplantae > Streptophyta > Magnoliopsida > Arecales > Arecaceae > Elaeis > Elaeis guineensis. The sequence goes on from NC_026005.2 coordinate 23,387,648, forward strand.
CCACAATCTTTGCTTCAATCGGATCTGAAAATCACCATCGGATCTTTGTGCTTTGATACGGGCAAAAAAAGATTTGCGAGAGGAGATAATGAGAGAAAAGAGAGAAAGAGAGGAAGAGGAATATTACTTCTACTCTCTATTTCAGATCTCTCTGTCAGGAGAGAATAATATTTATTATAACCAATCTCTAAAATAAAAATTGACTAACTAACATGACCTACTACCCCCAATATAGATAAATATAAAATTTAATTTTAAAAAAACTACTAACACCTGCTGCCTCCTTTCCGTCGCCACCCTATCACCTCCCACCACCACCTTCCTGTATCCCCTTCTCTCGAGCTTCTTCTTCGACTAAAGAAAAGAAAACCCCTAAGGCCCGAGATCAAAGCAGCCTTCTCCTTTAGTTGAAAAGAAAAAAAAAACTCTGAGGCTCATGATCCGACTCGGAAGCCCGAAGTTCGAAATAGAGCAGACTCAAGCCTAGGAAGGAGGCCCGAAGATAGGACAAGACTGGGCTTGGGCCTGAAAAGTTATTATTATCCTTTGGACTAAGCCCGGCTCGGCCCACCCGATAAGCAGGTCTACTCAAGGCATCAGTTTAAGAATCGGAGAAAAGTTTTAGGTTGCATTTGGTGCATCACCAGGCAATCTTGGAAGGTAATGTGGATCGCCTTCAAGATAGATTACCGTCATTAGATTGCCAATAATGTTGATTACTATATTTGGTACACACAGATAACGTTGCAGTAAAATTACTGAAAATCTTGATTAACATGTTCGGTATGACAATCAAATTATCGATAATGTGAAATCAAATTTTCAAAATATCCTCAATAATTTTATCCTATTGCTCTTCTTTTTCTCTGGTGAGAAGTAACAAGAATGATATGGATGTGGTAGTGGCGCAAGAAATGACGAATCGAGGGATGTAAGGAACCGCGAGCACTAAGAGATGGGGAGGGGGTGGGCTCGTGTAGAGCTATTGGGGTGGTGGAGATGGGTGTGGAGTCATGGGGGGTGGTGGGGGAAAAGGTAGAAGAGCCACAGGCAAGCAAAGGGAGATGGAAGAGTCATGGGCCGAGGGTGTACATGAAGGGGGTGGGAGAGGGTTAGGCAATAGGTTTTGTTTGATTTTTTTTGAAGGATAATTTTATCCAAAATTTTTATTGCAACATTGTCAAAAAAATGATAATTTAGATAGCCATCCCTTTTAAAGTAAACTAAATTATCATCCAAAAAATATATCAAATATAGTAATTTAAATTATTATATTAAATTATTAATAATCTGAATAAATTATCAACTACCAATGCAATCTTTGACGGTGGCTCATGGGATAAGCCGGCAATGTACTTGTCGAAATTAGTTCAAAGTAGTCGGGAACATGGTGTAATTTTTAAGTCTTTGCAGTTGAAATAGGTTCGCAACCAACTCGATTCGTGACAAAAATAATGCGGAGGGGATTATATTCGTCATGTCATTTGCGAATGGTGAATTATTACAGAAAACACCTGTCATAATCTTTGTATTAGAGGTAAGCCCGGAGTGAGCTTACATACTCGTTTCGAGCTCGGGAGGAAGAATGGCTTCCGTTGCTTCTGGAAACCCTAGGCCGTGGCGGTTCACCTGGGAAGCCCTAGCCCACATCCCGACCCTCCGCCTCTATCTCTTCCGCGCGGGCTTCGATCCCTCCGCCCGATGCTCGACGCTCAGAGCCTCCCTCCGCTTCGACGAGTCCGTTCTCCTCGTCTCCTGGACCGACGAGGAGGAGGGGAATCGAGATGTTTCTCTCAGGGTTCCGGTTCCTAGGGTTTTGATCGATCCCGGATGCCCCGTAGATTGCACGGCCAAGAGCGACCATATTGCGATCAAGCTGGTCTTGGTCCTTCCCGTGGACCATCCGGTCGTGGCGAATTGCCGTGGGGTTATTGATTCGGCGGGGGAGGAGGTGGGGGACCGGTCTCCGGATCGGTTGCTTCCACTTTCTCTGGATTCTGGTGAGTTAGAGCAAGTTTAAAGTTCTCTCTTCTACTTTGAATGGTTGCGGCACATTGATTAAAAATCTCATTTTGAATTCTATATATTGACAGAAGTTTCGTTCTTTGATGTGGGATGCATAAAATTTTGATTTGGAATCAGTTGTAATTGGCTGTAGGATGTACTAATTCGTAACAGAGAAGGAATGTTAAAGTAAGATCTTGGTTTGTCCAGCATTTTGTTATCACATTATTAGAAGAAAAAGAAAAAAAACACGGGGGGACAGGAAGGAGGAAGTGGAATACTGATGTTTAGTCATGTCCAATGAGCTTGGCCTCCATCTTTTTTCTTTTTTTAACATTTTTCCCATCTGTTTGTTGTTTTGTTTCTTCAAATATCAATGAATACAATGTTAGTTCTTCAAACAACAGAAACTGCTCTATTGATTAATGGAGGTTTTTAGGTTGTGCTTTGTGAGGACTTGTATGTTGTGTGTATTTGGTGCCACATCAATTAAGGTAGCCAAGGAACCCAAATAACATCTTTCAGACAGCCTATTTGGGATAGATCTTGAATGGTTATAAATGGCATCAGAGTGGATCTGGTCCATGGCCCATTGAACTAGAGGACACTGTAGCACGAGCCTGTTTGGATTGACCACAAGTTGATCATGGTATTTATGATTGCATTTGTAGTACTTGTGATTAGATTTAAATAGATTTGAACCCTTAGTCCAACAAGAATGTTAGGGCTTAAATTGAGAGAGTATGTGAGGACTTGTACCAACATGTATTTAGTTCATATTGATTATATACTGGATAGATTTTGGATGCTTATATAGAGTCAAGGAACACAAATAACACCTTCCGACTAGCTTGTTTGGATGAGATCCTTGGTTGTTATATGCTCTGGATAGTTTGACTTCGGTGGACAAAGGGTAGATATATTATGATTTTGATTAAATACTTTCAAATTTTGCTTTCTCATATTCTTTGTCTCTATGTCCTTGAATAATGTGATTCAGATATAGGGAAACTTTCTGCCGAAGGTGTACATTTCTTTTGCAAAGCATGCTTGACAAAGCTGACCAGGCAACCTCTCAGGTAGAAGTTGACAGTTTTGCAACTGTTGCAGTGTAACATGCTATGTAACCATTTGCCATCATAACTTGCTCTTTTAGTTGCATAATTAAATCAAACACTTATGTGAATTTTCATTTTTTTTTTTATCAGATGCTTTGTGGAAATGCCATCAGTGAATTGGCGAGAGGTCGCTGACAATTGGTTTGGGGCATGCTGTTGTTCTTTTGGAGGTATAAGTGAGAAACTAGTGTCTCAATACATCAACTCTTATAATTGTGCAGAGGGAACCTGTCTAGTAGATGCTGCTTCAGTTATCATCTGCAAGGATGACCTTCAGGATTATACATTTCAACAGTGCTCAGAGGAGAACTCAGAGTGGAAAAAATCAGATTTGATGGAAAATAGTGTAGCCGATGCATTGAAAGAAGGCACCTGTGGGAATCTCTGTGAAGACATTCCTCATTGTGCTGCTCACAAGGTAGGAAGAGTGGATTTTGATCTTGGAATAGAATCATCTGGATATAAAAATAGTACTAATGTCTTGTCTTGCCCATTGCTTTCCTTGTCAGCCTGCTGTGGCACCTACATCATTTTCCAAGGAAACTACTTATCTGGCTCAACCTAGCTTGGATGAGACTCATAGTGCCAGAGATGTGGATCTGTTGAAGCTTAACTTAAAGCAATGCTCAGATATTCATGGGAACCCTCTTCCAGCTTTTGTTGAGGGGACATCCAAAGATCATTGCCATTGTTGTGAAGATAAAACAAATTTTTTGTTGAATTTTCATCATGGAAGATCTGCACTTGGCGTGTCAATAGCACCTACGAAATCCCAGATAGACAATAGTCATCTTGGAGGGGGTTTTATGACTAGAACCTCCAACCTTTTGAATGATATGGAGTGGATTGAATTCTCATGCAGGAACTGCTTATCTCCTCTTGGGTCTTATCCTTATTCTAAAAGCAAAAATGTTCTCGCAGATGGTGGAATTCGACTATTTAAGTGTTATATTTCTACTTGTGTTCCTGCTGGTGGACCTCATGACATATTCAGGTCAGTTTCTATCAGATCTTAGATATAAATTCTAGTGTCTGTCTTTGAACAAGAATCATTAAGTTTTAACTAGGTACGTAGGTTATAGATGTTGAGTGGGAAAATCTCATGATGGTATCTATATGCCCATTCATGCTACATATGAACATCATGCTGGTTTCAGAAAGTTTCTCGGCTTGCTGCTTGAAAGCGGTAGAGAAGAATGAAGAATGGGGAAAAAATTCAGTAATGTTGGATATCCAACAATTTTTAAAAATTCTGCAAGTAATAAATTACTTCAGGAAAGGTTTGCTATGTAGTGTATAAAGGTGCAGCTTGATGGTGCTTTCCAGCAAGCACTTGTCCAGCAATCAAGGCCAAGCAAGATGATGGATTCTTGGGAGTAAAGTGAAAAGGGGACAGAAGATGATGGACATGTACGATATTTTCAGAGAAAGATGTCCTATTTGGAGCCTTTAAAACCCTATTAATAAAGTTGTAGTATTGATCTAAAAAGTTCTAACAATTGATGCTAAAGTGCATGAATGCAAACATGCAATATTTGCTTATATATAACTGGATATATGCATATGATTCATGTCAGCTATTATTTATTTTTCGATACTATGCTGAAATGTTTATAACCATCTTTCTGTATCTTAATTCTTCCTATTGGGTGCTAAAATTAAGATCAAATATGTGACTGTTAGTGGTCAATATAACTCAAGCATATAAGGTGATTCTAATTCTTGAATGCAACGGAAGTCATCCAATAAAAGTATGATCAAAGAAATTCTGTAGTGTAACTGCAATAGGCCAGCTTGTTCTTTGTCTTATTATGAAAACTTGAGAACAATGAAATATTGTTGACTTCTCATTTGGTTCCTTATTCTTATAGACATCTGAAAACTTGTTTGACACTGAAAATATTATCTTATTGACAAACTACAGGAAACACACGTTGCAAAGAGTCTTTGTGCATCTGCTGCTTGAAAGTGCAGAAGATGAACTTTCATTCCGAACAGTTGTCAAGGATATGAGAACTAAATATCCAATGCTGCAATTGGTCCTTTTAAGTTCAAAGGCCTGGTGCTCTTCTAGCTGCTGTTCTGAAAATGTTAAAAAGGGACCATTTCATGCATCAGATCTGCAACCTGTTGTCAAGGTGTTGTTTTCAGAATGTAGTACTGCATCAGAAGTCAGTTCAAGGTATTATGTTTTTCTTCTTACTTTTTCCCTGCTTTGTGCTTGCTGTCTAACTTATTAGATTGAATCAAGAACATGGAAGGTTGTATTTATTCATCCATCACCGAAAACTATGGCATAGATTATCCTTGAATCAATTAAATAAACAATGTTGAGTCCTTTTTATGATTCCAGATGAAATTGCAAATTAGCCTATACCCTAGTTGCACCCATCCATTTGGGAGGAGTTTCTGGATTAGGACCTTGAGAGGTGGTCTCCAAGTGTTCATCGCAGGTAATTCTAAGCCAGAGCTCCTGCCAATTATAATATTGTGTGTGTGTGTGAGAGAGAGAGAGAGAGAGAGTATGATGGTGGTGATCATGAAATTTACATTAACAGTATGTACTGATTATAACTGGTAATTTCTTGGTGAACAAGATGCCTCTTTTTTGTATTGCTCATCTTGCAAAGCAGACACTGTAATAGCAACTTTGTCTCTCACAATGTTCAGGAGCATAGCTGGAGGATGACTATTTTAGGGCGATAACCTATTTCATTTCTGTTTTCTTTTTCAATGACCAATTTCTGATACGGACCATCTCGTTGTGCATACTCAGTGCCAAAGATGGCTGCATAGAGGACTTTTGTGTTGCAATTATATTATAGAGAAGATTCCTAGAAAAATATAATTTCTAATTTGGATTTTGATGAAATGGATCCACCTCAGTTTGACTTTACCGAACAGTCTTCCTGCATTACTTCCCTAATTGGACCAATTCTATTGTTTCCTTATGTATCACTGTGCGAGGGTGGGAGAGAGGGGGGGAGGCTGGGGAGCTATTCCATATCTAAGTTGCATAATGAAATAGATATAGGCAATGATAGGGCTCGAATTCAGCAGGAATGGTGAAAGGATTTAGATTGCTTAACGAAAAATAGCTGCATGTAAGGGCTTTTAGTTTTAGCAGTGTCTTATTCTAGACATCCAGAAACTATATCACCCATAACATGGTCATTGCAGAAAGTCTTGTACAAAGTTCTGTTTGCTAGAAAAGGATGAAAATTATCTATTTATTATATTTCCTGGTCCTTCCATATGTTGTTATGTTTCTGATATTGTCCTTTTTCTTACATCTACAAGCAGGCAAATTGAGGATTGGTCAACCAGAAATCATGCTGAAGAATTGTATATGATGACGCATCCAATAGAAGAACTGACCAAGTACCTGAATTCAGCTGTAGATAAACTACCACCATCTTGTTCCTCTTTGCAAGGAATGTATTTATCAACGTTGGAGAGGTAGCAAATATTTGAGTTTGACAGAACTGTAAACTTCAAAACCATTCACTTGCTGCCATCTGATGATATAAATAGTTTACAATATGTTACTTGGCAATTGAAATCTTCCATTCTTGCATTTGGCTTTTTAAGTCCGCAAAATCTCTTTGGAGAGAATAATCCAGTCTCTCCATTCACAAGTAGATGCTGAAAGAACACTAACTCTGTTGATGATTGGGTCTTTGCTTATCTTCCTCTTGTAGATGAGCAATCCTCGTGAGATGTCAACTTCTTGACAGGGTTGAGTCTTTAGGTCTTCTGATGACATCGAAAATGCCACTGCAAGCTTCTTGGTATGTTGATGTCAGTATTTTTCTTCCGCCATATTGTCCAGGTTTTTGTTTGTTTTGGTGGTGTAATTTACCAGCAATTAGGGATGGCAAAAAATCTAAATAGCTGTTGGTTTAAGCTTGATCTTAAGCTAAAACTTGAACCACCAATCCAGGCTTGAAATTTTAGTCAAGCCAATAATAAACCCGGTTAGACTTGAAGGTACATGCATGCATATATATATATATATATATATATATATATATATATATATATATATATATATATATATATATATATATATATATATATATATGTATATATGTGTATATATGTAAATGTATATATATGTGTGTGTGTGTGTGTGTGTGTGTGTGTGTGTAGTTGCTGGATCTTAGATCCATGGGTCCACAATATTAAGATCTTGCCACAATATCAAGATGTTGCTGGATCTTAGACCCATTGGTGCACAATATTAAGATCTTTCCACAATATCGAAATGTGGAAATTAATTTGATTACGATTTAGGTGGGGCAAAAAATCTGAACAGCTCGAGCTTAACTCGGGCTCGGTCACTGAAAAGCTCAGTTTAAGCCCTATTTGAAGCTATATGAACCAAGCTTGTACTCAAAACCTAGGCTTGAAATTAATTTCAAGTGTAAGCCAAAAATAGACCTAGCGGATTAACTGCTGGAGAAGTTGGACGAACCGGGCGTAAAAGGATGGAGAAATGAACACATCATTCATGAGGAAACCTTGTAGCATGAAATAGAATAGGCTTCTGCATTGACGAAACCATCAACGTGACGTTTTGCTGAAAAGCCCGCCAACCATTCAAGCACCGGTGGCATGGCAACAACCGCCAACCATTCAAGCACCGGTGGCATGGCAACAAGCCAGAAACCAACCCACTTAACCAGAAGAAAATACAAACGCACTTAACAAGAAGAAAATATTCTCTGGTTCACCTAATCGATCTTGCATGAAGAAATTAAGAGACAAAAAATACCACACCTCCAGCACTGCCTTCCGATTTGTGTATTTTCATGGAACAAAAAGGGTAGCAGCAGCTACATACAGCCGGCACAGGTTGCAATGAATTGAAGTCCATATATTAATAAAATAATGGAGAAAAGATTAGATAAGAAGCAAAAGAGCAGAAACAAATGAATCACTGAAGATACGAATAGGAATAAATTTGCAAAACCCATTTCCAAGAACATCAGTCAAAATTGCATATTTTCCCTATAGTTTTATTTCTCCAAACCCGAAGTCCACCATCCACAACATAGATGCAACAGTGCAAAGCAGAAGGGTTAACGCTCAGCTGCTGGCCCCGGATCTAGACCTGCCGAAGCTACGAACAACACCTGGATCACTTAAGGTGTCCCATACCTGCCAAGATTACAATACAGTAGTTTGGGTAAAAATTAAGGAATGGGGGTTACATTAAAATGGATTGGGGAGATTTATGCTTGCCTGCAATTTTCCCTTGGAACCTCCAATGGCTAACAAGAACGGGCTGTCCTCTGAAAAGGATATAGAGAAAATAGCTCCCTGATAAAATTGAAGTACAGCAAGGGTCATACTACAAACTAAGCCATGAACATTAGAATGAACCTCAACAACAATCAGAGGAGAAATTCTAGTTGCATCCTGATGTTCTTGTGCTGTAATTTCCTCTTGTGGGTAACGATTAATAGAATCAAGGACGTATTGCACTGCATGATCAAATGTCGGACACAAGCAACTGTGCATTGTTAACGAAGTGTTTGAGATTATACTGAGGTTAAAAACCACTGTATTGAGATGATAATCAGTTACAGTAAAATGTTGCTTTAAACAGGGGAAGCGAGTGTAGATGCACACAGGTACGCATGTGCAAGTAGACATGTGCGCACCCAAAAATGCATCTGTGTACACACACATCCACCAACATTCAAAATGCACATGGATACATTTTATGTATCATGAAAACTGCAAAAATCTCCAAAACACTCATTTATCTATAACAACATACAAAGATAACAGCACTCTATCGGTGCTCTTCTCCATCAGTCTTCTCCCATTTTTTCTTACTAATGCTAGAGCCTAAAAATGCAACCATCTTTTCTTTAACCTCTCTTGGGCAAGACTGTCTCAATGCAAGTGCAATATTTAGTCTCTCAAATTTCAACAATTTACCCTATGAGGTATTTTGCACAGATCAAGACCCTTGCTATCTACATAAATAAAACAATGATGATAAAACAGGCAACCATGTTTCTACATCAAATGCTCGTATCAATTAGATATATACTGCAAGTGATGCGATCGGAGCCATCCATAAATCAGTCAAGTTGCAATGCAAGTGTGCCGAATGTTAGTGTCATGTCAATAAATAACACATTTGTATACAAGATATAGAGTTCCACTCAACCACGTAAATAGGTACATGCAAAAGCAAATCTATGATATAACATAAAGACATGTCGGGCTTGTTTCAGCTTTTGCTGTTGGATTTTCTCTGGATCAGCTGAAAACATACCCCTACTTAACAAATCCAATCACCATTGGAATGCATGTGTACATGCTAATATAAATACAGACCTTAAAGCCTCAGAAGCATAAATTCAATTCCTTTATTCTATATGAATAGAAGGCAGTTGACTGGTTGTACCAAACAAATAAAACTTTGTGCAAGACTTGCAGCTTTTGGATTTGTAGATGCAACACAAGAAGGCCGGTTCTCTTATATGTCCCAGAGTTTCGCCTGCAATATATGCAAAGGTGAGAATTGGCAATATATCACACAATCAGCTGGGGAAGCATAAGGATTTCCCTTCCTACCATTTTATCTATAGAAGCGGTAGCAAGAAGCTGCGCAGAAAATGAGTAATAAGTATTCCACTATCAAACCTTAGTTCCTTTTGCTCTCTACCAACCATACAGAAGGATGAATATAAGAACATACATTAGGAGCTGATGGATTATAAGAGATTGAAGAAACAGCTTTATCATGTGCATGAAGGGTGAAATGGGCCAGAACTTGAATCAGATGCAGTCGCCCGGATATCAAAACCTTGGACTGTACCATTCTCGAGACTGACCTGAAGCACATTAACCATGTTAGACTCCAGATGAAGAAGAAAACAAGCAAACGATTTAGACATTAAATATTCATCCTTCTGAACGCCTCATTACTCTATTCACTAGACATGATCGTTGCAAGGAGTTTCTCACCAGTTATCTTCCATTGGTGCAACTTGAACACAAACCACAAAATGTTTCTATCACATATGGATCACTGAGACACAGCAAAACAGAGTAACAGACAGTAGTGCTGATGGGATTTTGGTAATGCCACTCATTCTTTTCATATAAGAACCTAGACCAATAGGTGGGACTGTTGTTTCAGAGTGCCCCACATCTCCCTTACCAAGTTATAACAAAACTTGTACCCATCCTACGGTAAACTTCCATAGGCTAAAGCAATAATATGATAAACCATCCACAGAAACTCCACAAACGAGTGTTCATTATGTGGGTCCCATGCCAAGCTCTCAACATCAGCTGTTACAGACCACTTGTTACTAGCATGCTCACTAGACCTCATATCCATCCGCACTTCCTGGAAAATTACAAAAGATTAGTTTAGAGCAATATCATGCAGCATTGAGAGAGACAGTTTCGACCATTTACTTTTTGGCAGGATAGTTTAGACCGCTAGTTAACATAACACAATATTGTTATAATTTTTCTCAAATAATTTCTCTGGTAGAATGTCAGCATGTTAATTTGCAGGGAGCTATCATTTACACGTATTTAACATAAGCAATTCTTAACAAAAGCATAATAAAATTTTAGACCACCATCATATACACAGATTGCCTCCTATTTTCAAACACAAACTGATGTCTAAGGAGATGACTCATTTAGAGAACCAAAAGATAGCCTGAAAGGCACTGAAAAAGCATATTGCACACATGATTTCTGAAGCCTTGTAGACAAATTATCATATCAAGAGAATGTTTTTATTTTCTAATCCAAATTCACCATTAATGAGAATGATTCATCAAGAGGACTATTGTTACCATGGAAAACATATTGAGACAGCATTTTATGCATAAAATCGCTGATGCCTCATAGATGCAACAAAATCAATCTGTATTATTTTCAGAATTTTACTTTTGCACTAAGAAAGTGAAGTTCTATGCAATGAATGGGCAAATTGGTAAAATGAGCATGTCACCAAAACATAAAATGGAAACAAAAACATATGGTTTCTCTACAAAATGTACTTGCAAATATGTCATGGCTTTCTCTGGTATCCAAGCAAAAAAAAAACTACCACACCAATCTCAGCAAAGATCAACGTATAGCAGTCTTGGTCAAATTTTAGTAGGAACACATGAACCATTTGGATATGGTAGATCATCACAGTGCCTTTAGGGGTTGACAGCAAAACTCATCAATGGCCTAAAAACACAGAATGACAGCTAAGACCAGGTGAAACACAAGCACATGTGGTTTATGCTGCTACCAAGTTGCATTGAGATATAAGATATATTGCCATGCATATGATGGTCTGGCATGAAGCATAAAAGAAAAAGTGATCCATTACCATAATAACTGATTTATCAAAAGATCCACTGAGAAGTACTTCTGGTGAATGCTGGCTCCATGTAACCGCTTGAACCAACAAGATGTGTCAAGAGAGTTGATCAGGTTGTACTTCTGAAAGGTTTTATAAATATCATAACTTTGAGTATGCCGATGGAAAAAAGATCAGGTTGACAACTACTTACTACATTGGTAAACTAGTCCCATATAGTGAAAGGTAGGAAGAAGTAGAAAGGTCTTTCCAAAAACAAAAGGTTTATGGTCCAATTAATCCAACTAACATGCAGAACAACCAATCTGTGGATGGCCAACACCAAGAAAGATATTTCGGTCAGTACCACCCAAGGTTGGGATCTTGCATATATTCTACCAGTGACCAAAACCCATCAGGAAATACCAAGTAATATCATAGACATAACAATATAGTAGTTGAAAGATAACTAAGTCCAAGAACCAAATTGACTCAGCTGATCAAGTCCCAAACTGAAGGACTTAACTGCACCTACTTGATTCATAACCAGCTGAACAAGCCTAGTTTTGGATCCAATTATTAGAAAAATTGCTGATCTCTCAACCACTGTTTATCAGACTTTGAACAGTATTTAATTAAAAACCTTATAAATAAGCACCTATTTAAATCAAGACTGGCCTACACTTGTCCACATCTCAGTGGCCTACACTTGTCCACATCTCAGTGGCCAGAGACTTCAATCAGCTATCATAGCAACTTTGGAAACTTCCCCAAAACATGAAATGACCCTCATTCCTCAAATACTTCGTGACTTCAAAGTATTTTAAAAATATCAGCTTCCTTGACCTGCACCAGCTCCCACTCCTTGTTCTCACATTTAAGGTCAACATGAGCAATATGGAGACCATTCTTAGTCCAAATCTGACCAAATACATTTATAGTCCTACAATCCTCGAGATGCCTATCATGTGGGGCCACTTAATAGGTAATTGGATCCACTTGGACTAGGGTAAGAAATATTAATTATATTAAATTCATATACTCTACAATTTAATACCAATTTCATAGGGAAGTTTGATGATAAACGGTTGGAACCATTTAGATATACAAATAGATAATATATAGAAACAATTTATGAGACACATTTTAAGTACTAGGATTGAGAAATTTAACTCATTTAGGTATTCATCAAATAAGCCTTCATATAAAATGTATAATTTTATGTTTGCAATGTATCAAACTGCCGGACAGGGTAACTATGGTCACCTACATGTTTCAAGAGCCTTGCCCAAGATGCTAGGCCATATTTTAAAACCCAAAGAGCCTGGTTTCAAAATCTCAGACATATTTTCAAAAGGATTAATAGATGAGTAGAAAAGAACCTAAAGGATCTCAAGAATCTCTGAGATCATCTCAACTACCTAACTATTAGAAATTTTCCTATATGGTTTAATAGTGTTAAACTCACGTTAAAACATATCATGTGCATATATAAAATTGATGGAAGATCTTAAGGGTTAAAGTGAACTTTAATATATATATATATATATATATATATATATATATATATATATATATATATATATATATATATATAGATTGACAGTATTTTTTTCTACAGAATAAGTGAACATAAAAAAATTAAAAAAAAAAAAATTGTCAAAAAAAAAAAGGGTCACAAGAAGATGGAGAGCACAAGGAAAGAGAAATGGATTAAAGTATTCAAAATATTGACTGCACCAAATTTCTGTGTTCTTTATATTATAAAAGTATTCAGCACTTGCACTAGCTAGGCCATTCCTAAAACACAAGACAAGCGCGAATATTAATATAGTAAAGAATAACACATCGACCGACAAAGAATCTGCATCGTCAACAATACATGTGCTTACCTCACCTCCTTGTTCTATGCCAGACCAAGTACAGAGTCTCTATGACTGCCCTTTTTGTACTTAGTTGATGTCTACAGGTGCAAATCCAAATAATCAGTTAATAACCATAATGCCAATGGGCCTCCATGCAAGCTCATTGTCAGTAAAAATCCACACAAAATCAGTTACAAGCAAAAAGAATGACATCCAAACTACTAAAATTTAACACATTATCTGCAACTTCAACAAATCCACGTTCATATTTCATGCTTATGTACAATTTTCCAATGTTTCGATGTCAATGATAAAATCATAAAAGTTAAGTTCACGTCAAATATCTGCATACTTAAACAGTATATCAAAGGATAGTTCTAGTAAAATCTAGGAAGCCACATGGCTATCCTTTTCTTACTAAATAAAGTCATTGCTGAAAATGTTGATGCCAATCAATACACAGATAAACCACAAGATTATATGTAATCCTCAAAAAAAGATGCTGGAGGAGAATGATTATCATTATGCAGTAATAATACATAGCAGGAAAGCACATTTAGAAGCAGATGAATACCATTAATCAAATTTCGATGCCATGAAAATATTCTTTTTCAATAGTAACTTATGGCATACCTTTCTACCTCCTTTCTTTCTCTTTGAAACACCTCCCAATTCCATAAATGGTTTCACCTCATCAACCTGTGAAACATAAAGCACAGAATATCGATTTTATAAGTTATGTATGTTGCCTCATCTTCAAAGGACAGAAACAAAAATATTTATTTGAAAATACCAAGTATTATAAAAAATGACATCAAACAACAAGATTCTGATTATAATAGACATACAAGGTCAAGGTCCCATATTTCAATAGCAGGTTCCATTGAGCCCATAGCCATTAAATTCCCTGCCGATGTCAAGACCAAGGACAGAACTATTATCAGGTTCCAAGGATATGATCAGATATTATCTAATTAGAGTTCCATGCTCAGTCCACTATGAGAGGGATCACATTTAAAAAGGCAGGTGAAAGACAAGGCTACTTTTATCACCACTTTTAAGCTTACAATCAAGCCAAGCTGTGCAGAGGGGTAAAGCTGGAAGGATGACATCCTGATTGTTGCGGCCAAATTCCCGATGTGCCTACCTCCACTCGAGAGCAACCTGCAAAACAACATCCGCACTGATGAAAATTATTTCCAACGGAGATTCTCCGATGCTTAAATTAGAAATAGAGAGTTGGTTGAACAGTAGTGAATTCAAATTAACAGAGTTTCTGCCTTTAGAATTGACTTACCATCTCTGTTCATTTATCTCTCTTTTATAGGCAAGCGATCGGTAACTGTCTGTGGCGGTTATGCATGTGGGATCCCACTTATTCCGGCATTGTGATGTCATGGAGTGGGCAATTAATGCCTACTTAGTGGGTAGTTAATGGCCTAATCATGGAAGTAACCGTTAAACGCTTATTGGGCTGATGGTTTCTGATAAGCCAACTGAGGATCAGTGATGCCGATTGGTAGTCGGTGTTGTCAATATTATGTCGAAATTGTCGAGTGTGTCACCGATAACATGGTAGATACCAATCGAATGTCAATTAGGCCTGCCAATGCCGACTTGATATCAAGATATGTTGATGGTGTCATGAAAGGCTGATTAGAAGTTACCAATCAGCATTCGATCATTGAACCCATCGACAGTCAGTCATTCGATAATCAGCTTGACCATTATCAGTCAGTATGAATGGTTATAAGCTGATAGGTATTCAGTGTTGATATCACTAAGCAATTGGTGTGTTGAGTTGCTGACTTTCTTGACCATTCGGGTGGAGATCGATCGGCGACACGTAGTCAGATGCCGCAGTCGAGTCAGAGATATCGTCGTCGAGTGTGAGTTGGGGTAGCAGAATCGGTTTTCCCAACAGTTGCCCCCCACTCCCTAGTTCAAGGTGACTTGATACATTGGACAATGGGAGTATCTTCTATTATGATTTGGCACTGAATTCTGCGGTCACTTTGGCTACTGGTATTTATGTTTTTTTTGAAAATTGAACCGTCAGCCATTTTGTTATTTCGAAGGTCGTGTAATTATCATTAAAGTATCACTTCGAGGAGATGGTTATTTAATGTTACAGGTGACTAGACGGTGGAAAGATATGACTTAATTTGATTTTAGCTGGTCGGGCGCTACCATACGTCGAATGGTTGTTGGCCCCTAACGATTCATGTGGATTGTGCCTTCGTGTCACGATCTGACAGTCGGTGCATCGAGAAGTCCGAACACTGTATGATTCAGATGATGCCATGTGTCAAAATCTAGAGGAGCCTTGATTTACATGAAGTCATCTCAGCCATTGAGAGGCCTATATAAGGTCTGTCGTCCCTATCATTTGGATCTTTTGCTACGATTGAGAAGCATGCTTCTGCTGCGACAGAGAACTGGGTGCTGTGGTTGTAGGGAGTTATTTTCTTCTTCCTTCTTCAGGTTTTCTAGAGTTCAGTCTTGCTTTCAAGTTCCTTCATCTTCCCTTCATTCTTTGTTATCTTTCTTTTTCTCTGATAATGACTTCCGATAGGAGTAGGAAGGGTAAGAAACTGGTAGATGGACCTGCAGAACCTCCTCAAGATAGTCAATCGGGTGATTCGGTTGACAATTTCCTTCTAGGTCCAGATGTGGAAGTTTCTTCCTTGTCCGAATTCGATGTCGTTCAGCTCTGGGAGCAGTACCATATCCTGAATCAGTTCTGACTTTCAGCACCTGGTCTGAGTGGTTGGATGAATTCTCTTCCTCCCGATCAGGTAGCGGCTTATGTGGAGGACCTCTGAGCAGGTTTTCACTTTTTGATTCTAAAGTTTGTCTGGAATCTATTCGATTATTGTGGGATCTGTCTAGCTCAGTTAGCACCGAATGGTATTTGGCTTATCATTTTCTTTGCTCTGCTCAACCATCTTTTCCTGACCAACCCTCATCCGTCACTGTTTCGAATATTTTTTGCTCTCCAACCCCATCCTAAGGCCAGGGATTGGTGGTTTTTTATTTCGAGACAGGATCTTTGACTTATCTCTGACCTTTCTTCTTCCATCCATGGATGGAAGAATGAATTTTTCTTCGCTTCTTCTCCATCGGCTTGGAGTTTTCCCTCTGCATGGGAATATCCCAGACTAGGCCTGAATGATAATGACCAGATAGACATCAGTGATTGAGAAGTCTTCCTCCGATTGAAGGACATGGAGGTCTCTGAACAATGGGAGCTGTTGATAGTAGGGGTGTAATTCGGTGCAGTTTGGTTTACACTGCATCGAATTATACCAAACCAAAAAAAATCAAATAAGAAAAAAAAGATACCGAATCGAATCCAAAATTAACAAAAATCGAACTGCACTGAACCGAATTATTTGGTTCGATTCAGTGCAGTTTATTCGGTGCCACCGGCACTCATCGGACCCAAGGTTGATGCCCCCCATGTGGGTCGGCCGTGCACTCCCCCACAGCACCCCACACCCCACCATTTGCTGGCAGTTTCCCAGCTCACACAGCCCCACGATCGATAGCACCACTGCTGTCAGCCAGAGCATCTCCCCGTCGTCAGTGAACAGCCGCCCCCACTGCTCTCGCATCCCCGCAGTGAACCCCATCGCTGTGGACCCCATCATGGCCAAGAGTGCCATTGAGACCGCGACGGAAGTGCGGGTGTAGGCCGGGCTATTGGCACCCAGCTCATTGCCAACCTCGGTGGAGACGTCGAAACTGAGGGAGGAGGGGAAGATGTAGACAAGGGTGGTGATTTGCATCCGAACGTAGCTAGGTGTAGTGAGGCAGGCTAGGAGAGCCTAGCCAGAGAGGCACTCACACGTGGGGCACCGCCATGTGGATTTTGGGTCACCACGGAGGTGGAGGATGAGGAAGAGGAGGGCAAGGTTGGAGGCAGCAGAGGCCATTGTGAGCTGGGCATACTGAAGCGAAGGTGCGAGATGAGGAGGATGTTGCGTAGGATCCGGTACCATAGGTGTAGCAGAAAGAAAGAAGAAACAAAATAAGAAATACAATACAAATACGTGGCTTGACCTCAAACCTACCTTCACGAGATGTGCAAGCTTCATTATGAGAGAATAAAACATAATTAATATAAAAAAACTCATCACTTAACCCTTGTACAAAAGTCTCTCAATAAAAAATCTCAAAACTCTAACAAAAGCTCTCTAAAATCTCTCTTGAAGTCTTTCTACCTTTAAGACGTCACTAGCTCTCCAATGCAATAAACAACTCGTCAATCGGAGCTATATAGGCTCCAGAATCTCAAAAATACTGTTAAAGTAGGAATATAGAGTCCTAATCAATCTTAAAACCATCCGTGGCCGTTCGATCATGATCGGCTCTCATCAAAGCCATCCAATCATGCAAAACAGCCTTTGATCTTGCTTGATCACACCCAGATTGAGTTCCAACTATTCGATCGTGATCGACTGCAAGCTGGACCGTCGGTTTGCATAAAAACTCCTCTGGACCATGCGTGGACCGCATGTTCGGTTCATACAGCCCCATGGACCGCCCAGCACCCCACGGTCCATGATGGACTATGCAAGAGTGCTGGGCCTGGGCGCTCACACGTGCTGGGCTGGCCCACACATGCACTAGTGCTGGGCCCACCTAGGTGCGGCCCCTGCATGCGTGCGTCTCCATCGGGCCCGATCGTGCCACGTCAGCCCACTGCCGACCTCTATTTGGGTTGTTTTTAAGCTCGTTGGACTCCATTCGTCATCCTGGACCTCATTGTGGGCTCAATATGGATCGAATCTTGAGACGTCAAATCTCAACAATTTCTATTTCGACTCGATATTCGATCTCCATCTATCTCTGAGAGCCTGTGATCCATCTCACCCCCATGCCCTGGGGTATGCTTGCTGTCTCATAGATGGGCAAACATGGAAGTCGAGCCAGCCGCTCGATCCTACCTCCATCATAGACGTGTCCACTCTGACCAAAGATCTGCTCGGAGAAATCTTTTGTGGCAATAGAAATCTCACCCTGTAATATCGCTTCTCATCCTCTCGAGTCTCCCATCTAGTGCCTGATCCACCTTCACTTGGAGCTCCACCTCACTCTGGGCTCCTCCTGGTTCCTGAAGCTCCACCTCACACTGGGCTCCCCGTCAGATAGTAATGTCCTCTCGTCTTCTTTGTTCTCTCCAGAATAATCCTATCGCCATGCAACATCTTGAGGATTCCTCCATCAACTACCATCCTGTAGCCTCTCGAATCCAGTCTACTTAGTGAGATAAGATTTCACCTGAAATTGGATATGTATCGGACCTCCCCCAATCTTCTCACTGCACCATCATGTGTCCTCCAGCTAACTATCCCGATGCCTATGATCGCACAGCTCGATCCATTTGGTAGATAAACAGTACCCTCACTGTTTTTCAGAAAGTCAAACTGCTCCTCTCTGCAACATACATGATAGATGTATGCAGAATCTAAAATCCACTACTTGAAAGAAGTAGATACCTCATCAGATATCTCTAAGACATCATCCTCTGACTCACTATCGGTTGTCGTTGTAGTAGCCCTCATTCGACCCCTGAGTTGAGGGCAATCTTTGGCTAGATGCCTCATCACACTGGTAACATTTGATGTTGCTCAAGTCTCTCATCTTGGACTTGGATGTGAGAAAATTTAGTGCAGGGGTAAAATGGTAATTTTAAAACTTTTTCAAAATCATGATTTTACAGTGAAAAAATATTAATTAATCTAATTAATTAACATGAATTAATCCTACACCAGGATCTAAATATGATATATAGCATGCATGCATTTAAATTTAAAATTTGAATTTGAACAATAAACACTTTATTGTAATGTGTTCAGAACACAATACCTTTGTGCGGATAGTAGATCGTCGTAATCTGATCACCGTCGGAAGAGTCTGATCATTGCGATGCAGCCACACAGTATGTCTGGCCTCTGTGGATCATCTACACGAAGCTCCCGATCTGATCGACTCCTCACGAGTGCTAGCTTGTTGTAGAGCCCTTTTGACGGCTGATGCTGATCGAACTCCTTCAATCGATGTCTGTCGATTCTTCGGATGCTCTGGATCATCAACAGATGTGCTTGAGAGGATGTTGAAGATCTCTCTGAGATTTTGTGGGCTCACGACACTCGTAGCTCACTTTCTCACTTTCCGAACCCCAGGCTAAAACTCTAGGGAACTCACCAGAAACCTTGCACCCACTTTTTCTTTCTTTTCTTTTTTTTTCTCTTGGAAGGATATGGACTCCTTCTCACGCACAAGACTTCTCACGCTCCAAAATTTTTCTCCAAAAATCTTCTTCTTGCACGCCCCACTCTTCTCCTCCTTTTATAACAACGTCAAACGTCTTATCCAAAAGAAAGGATAAAGATGAGTAATTGCACATTTGAATTCAAATCAAATTTTGAATTCAAATGGACACCAACTCATCCCTTATCCACTAAAGGCATGAGGCATGGCTTAAAATATGCATGGAGTAATTTCATGAGAAACTTTTTCTCATGTAATAAATGGGGCGTAAAAAAAGGGATAAGGCGCAAAGATTGATTGCCCATTCAAATTCAAACTTTATTTTGAATTTGAATGGCCAACCAATCATCCTTATCCATTCATATGGCACATTAAAGTGGGGTGTGGAGAGGGCTTGGCGTGAGGAAAAATTTATGAGAAGTTCCTTCTCATGAATTCAAATGGGTGCAATGGAAGTGAGGTGGCGCATGGAGATTGGGTCAAGGTGGTTTAATTATTTAAACCAACCTAATTGAACCAAATAAGTTAGGTCCAATTAGACTAATTTAAATTCAACTTAATTAGGATTAATTAGGCTCAATAAAATCTTAATCAAATCAAAAATTGACTAAGTCCAACTCCTGATCAAATCAGGGACCAAACCATCTTGACGATTAGGTCAACTCTTAACCTAATCGGGTCAAACCCAACTGAATCCAATTCAATTGGACTTGATCCAAAAATAATTACTCAATCAAATTGAGTTAATTAGCGATCAAATCACTAATTAAATCTCTCATAAATACTGAGTCCAAATTCGATAGGCAATCGGGCATCAGAATTCATCGATATGTAACCCTGATCGAAAAGTCCCAACCAGTGAGACTCTTGACCCCGGTACCCATAATATGTGAAACTCATGATCAGAGAATCCTGATTCTCGATCATCGAGTCTCAAACATGTAGGATTCTACATCAGCCATCAGATCAGATAGGAACCTCTAATGTGTGTGAGCCCACAGGTTCGAACCTAAGCCGGTAGCACAGGAACCAATTCCTGTACTAATCGAAGTGATCATCTAGCAATGGTACCCGATGTCTGAATAGGTCGAAGAGTCGCAATCGCAACACTCAGAACCTATATGAATATGGTTACTGTATAATTCATCCTTTTGACCCCTGTGTTTAGGATGACTCAGGGTTAAACTATCAACCCTGATCAGATCATCCGAATCGTGCTCAACTCAAACAGTCCTGTGACTCCTCACAATGACTACCCTGGCCAAGATTTTGCTAAATTGAAATACGACTGTACACAGCTCCTAAACTGGAGTGGTCAATTCCATCTTGACACACGCACCAACAAGTCAAGTACTTGACTACATCCAACAGCCTTCCGTCACTGAATTAAAAATTCAGATAGTCCAGTGCCTAAGTGCAGTGAGTTGTTTGTAAGTCACCATGACGGTCTCAGGTCGGAGGGATATTTATACCCATATTCCATCGGAGCAAATCTTGACAGTAGAAATAGCTCCAGAGTCGGTCACGTTCAGTGCAGATGTACTCTTACATCTCACCTGTATGCCATACCAGTGTCTCCACACTCATTGGTTAAGAGGACAACCAACCTATATGGCACACAACGACCTATGCTTGATAAACGTTGTTGTCCTTGGTAACAACGTATCATTTGGTCGCGAATAGATTTAAGGACTAAATGATAAATCCTCCTTTGTCGAGTCTAAATAGTCCTAAGGACTTCACCACAACATAGGAGTTCATTAGAAGATGAAACATTTTGTGATGAAAAATATCAAAATAATTTTTATTAATTCATAATTTATGTACAAATATAAAAATGAGCACAACCGTCATCAGGCTGATGATTGGCTTTGGGACACTATTCCCAACAATCTCCCACTTGGCCTAAAGCCAATCGGTGCAGTATCTAATACCCATCTTCGACTTGTAGTTGTCGAACTCTTTCACCGCAATGGTATTAGTGAATGGGTCAGCCAGGTTCTCCTTCCCGTCGATCTTCTGAAGATCGACGTCACTTCGATCCATAATTTTTTGGATGAGATGGTAGCGACGCAGAATATGCTTCGTCCGCTGGTGTGCCTTTGGTTCCTTCGCCTGAGCAATGGCTCCAGAGCTGTCACAGTAGAGCAGAACTGGACCAACAAGGGAGGGTGCTACTCCGAGCTCGGTGATAAATTTCCTCAGCCACACCGCTTCTTTGGCAGCATCTGATGCGGCGACATACTCCGCCTTGCAAACTGAATCAGTCACTGTATGCTGCTTGAAACTTTTCCAGCAAATAGCCCCACCATTAAGGGTAAAAATAAATCCCGACACACTTTTGCTGTCATCGTGATCAGACTGAAAACTAGAGTCTGTAAACCCTATAAGTCTCAAGTCCGATTCACCATAAACAAGTCACTGGTCCTTAGTATTTCTTAAATACTTCAGGATAGTTTTAACAACCTTCCAGTGATTCTCCCCTGGATCAGATTGATATCTACTCACTACCCCTAGTGAGTATGCCACATCTGGTCGTGTACATGTCATGGCGTACATGATAGATCCCACTGTCGAAGCATATGGAATTCTACCCATATGCTCTCTCTCTTGAGGTGTTGTCAGACAATCTCTCTTTGAGAGAGAAATTCCATGGCCTATCGGAAGATAGTCTTTCTTGGAATTCTCCATGCTGAATCTCTTCAGCATAGTATCAATGTACGTGGACTGAGATAAACCAAGCAACCTTTTAGATCTATCCCTATAGATCCTCATCCCAAGGATGTAGGAAGCTTCTCTCAGATCCTTCATGGAGAACTGTGATGACAGTCAAATCTTTATTCCCTGTAATACAGGGACATCATTCCCGATTAAGAGAATGTCATCCACATACAATACAAGAAATACTACTACTGAATCATTAGCCCACTTATAAATGCATGGCTCTTCTCCGTTCTTAACGAAGTCATACGTCTTGATCGTCTTATCAAAACGTATGTTCCAACTCCGTGATGCCTGCTTAAGTCCATAAATGGACCTCTGTAGCCTGCACACCTTAGACTCATCTGTGGATGTGAATCCTTCAGGTTGTATCATATACACCTCTTCATCCAGCTCTCCGTCTAGAAAAGCTGTCTTCACATCCATCTGCCAGATTTCATAGTCCAGATGGGCAGCTATCGCAAGCATAATCCGAATGGATTTGAGCATTGCCACAGAAGAAAACATCTCGTCATAGTCTATACCATAACGTTGATGATATCCCTTGACAACCAGACGGGCTTTATAGGTTTCTACCTTTTCGTCTGCGCCTCTCTTCCTCTTGAAGACCCACTTACACCCTATGGATTTTACTCCTTCGGGTGGGTCAACCAATGTCCACACATCGTTGACCTTCATGGACTCCATTTCGGATTTCATGGCCTCCAGCCATTTCTCAGAGTTGGATCTCTGCATTGCATCCATGTAGGTGATCAGATCCTCATCGTTTTCATCAAGTTCGATAGGATCGCCGTCCCGGACCAAGAAATCATAGTATCTGTCCGATTGACGTGGTACTCTACCAGATCGTCTTAAGGGTGCTTGAACAATGGGCTCCAGATATGATCTAACCAAATCTGGTTCAGGTTCAGCAACTTGTGTCGATTTTTTCATCTGTCGAACTTCGTCAAGTTCGATCTTAGAGGCAACAGTCCCTTCACCAAGGAACTCCTTTTTCAAAAAGATTGCCTTAAGGCTGACAAACACTTTTTGCTCATCAGCTAGGTAGAAGTAATACCCTTTGGTCTCTTTTGGGTACCCTATAAAATTATACTTGTCAGACCTAGGTCCAAGCTTGTCCGTAATTAAACGTTTAACATAAGCCGGACACCCCCAAATCCTAAGGTGTGAGAGTACTGGCTTACGTCCTATCCATATCTCATATGGTGTTTTGGTTACAGACTTACTCAGAACTCTATTTAGAAGGTAACAAGCTGATTCGAGCGCATATCCCCAGAGAGAGATCGGCAAACCAGCAAACCCCATCATGGATCGAACCATGTCCAACAAGGTTCGATTCCTCCTTTCAGATACACCATTATGTTGTGATGTTCCAAGAGGAGTCCACTGAGAGAGAATCCCATTCTCCCCAAGATATGTCAGAAAATCATTGGAAAGGTATTCACCTCCTCGATCATATCGAAGAGTTTTAATACACTTTTCAGTTTATTTTTCTACCTCATTTCATAATAATTTGAATATTTCAAACGACTCCGATTTATGCTTCATTAAATAGACATACCCATACCTCGATAGGTCGTCTGTGAAGGTTATGAAGTAGAAATATCCACCTCTTGCACTTGAGCTCATGGGTCCACATACATCAGAATGTACCAAACCCAAGAGTTCACTGGCTCGCTCACCTTTTCCAGTAAGAGGTGATTTGGTCATTTTACCAAGAAGATAGGACTCACAGGTTGGAAGTGATTCACAATCACCTACTTCAAGAATTTCTTCTTGAGCCAATCTGTTTATCCTGTTCTTATTGATATGACCTAACCTACAGTGCCAAAGGTAGACTTCTGACATATTATCTATTCTAGGGCGTTTACCGAAGGTTTGAACCACATTAATAGGTTGTGATAGAAAGTAAATTCCATTATTAAGTTGTCCAACAAATATTATAACACCATTCAAAATGATATTACAAATGTTTTCTTTTATTAAAAATTGATAACCGTTCATGGCCAAAAGACCTACAGAAATAATATTTAATAAAAAGCTTGGACAATAGTGACATTCACTCAGAATTATATTTCGAGAATTGATTACAAGGCTCATGATTCCTAATGCTAGAACTGGAACTTTGTTTCCATCTCCAACGTTCAATAATCTATCACCTTCATCAAATCTCCTACTGACCTGCAGACCCTACATCGAATTGCAAATATGATAAGGGCTTCCAGTATCCAATACCCAGGCAGTAGTATCACAAATGGCAAAGTTGCAAGGTGTTATCATATAAGTACCTTGCTTCTTCTTCGGCCTATTCGGGTCCAGGGAGGCAATGTATAGAGGATAGTTTCTCTTCCAGTGTCCCTGCTTCTTGCAAAAGAAGCACTCCGCCTGGCTCTGGTCGGGCTTGCATTTCTTGATCTGACCCTGTGCAGACATCCCAGCATGTAGCTGCACCTTCTTATTCTTCTTCTTCTTGTTCTTCTTCTTCCCTTTCTTAAAGGGTCGACGATCAGAAGAAGACCCTCCCACTACATTCACCGACTCCTTATGGAGCTGGTGATCCTTCTTAAAGTTCTGCAGCAATCCCAACAAGCCGTGGTAGTTCACTGCAGGCTTTGTCATCCGAAAATGAGTAAGGAAGGGGAGGAAGGACTTGGGCAATGAATTAAGGATCGCATCCTTACCGAGCTGCTCGTGCAGGGGAAAGTCCAGTTTACTTAGGCGCTCAATCATTTCGATCATGTACAGTACATGATCAGTGACTGAGGCTCCATCCCTCATTTGGATATTGAAAATGGCACAACTAGTTTTGTGCCTTTCAACGTCATCAGGCGTGCCAAAAGAATCGTTCAATATTTGAAGCATCTCCTGTGGCTGGGCGTTCTCGAACCTGCGGCTGAACTCATCATTCATTGCCGCCAGCATAATGCACCGAACGGTGGTGCGGTCGTTGAGCCACTTCTGATAAGTATCTCGTACCGTCCCTCTAACGTTCGGAGCTGGCTCCTCAGGTGTCAAATCCATTACTACATAAAGGATCCGCTCATGCTCAAGGACGATTTTTAATTTTCGATACCAGCTATCGAAATTAGGTCCCATGAGTTTGTCATTATCTAATAATGACCGGAGGGACAGGGTAGTGGCCATAGCTGCATAAAGGAAAACCAGACCTCTATTAGTACATAAATTATAAATACTAAAGACTTGGACTTTAGTCTAAAGTTTCTCTCGATATTTTTACGAACTAGTAGCCTCAACCTCCAATTCAAGGAATTACTTTAATTCCTTAGTGGGTACTAGAATCCACACAGACTACACACGAGCCCAACTTTGGTTGGTCAACCCATGTGCATCTATGGGTAGGTTCATAACCAGTTGTTTCTCTAAACAACTTCTAGTAATTGATTTTGCCCCAGAACCTAATCAGTAGGCTTTGGCCTCCACTGAAAAGATCTGGTTAGGTCCAACCATTAACATAATTTGATTTGGTGAATCGGACCAATAAATGATCAGGCCCGACTTTGGCCGGCCAACCTGATCACCATCAGAAAGACTCAAACCAAATTATCATATTATGAATGATAATTCCATTAGTCAATAAGCACCAGGCCTTTGGGCCTCCAATAATTATTAAACTAATGGACTCATTATCACTCACTTAATGGGAGGCTATGACTTAGTTATCAATATAACTTAATCATTTTTAGGAATCTAATAATTTTTTTTGAGGATTTTATTAAAGGATAGATGAGAAAAAAATATCCAACTAATTTCAATCCTCCCACTGACTTCACCAAGTCAGATTAAAAAAGATTTAATTAAAGCTGGCATTAGGAGCACCTAAATCAGTCAAACTGATTTACCTAATGACATGGGTGAGCCCTAATCACCAAGTGATCTAATCAAAACCTAATTCACCAGGTTGGCCAGGTAAGTGAGATCAGTGGTGGGGATAAGCCATTAACTCGTCAGAGATCAAATCACTGCGAGTAGCTCCCACTTAAAAACCACTGGTCAAACTGCCAAACTTACCTTAGACACCAACTGGTTAATTAGTTTTAATTTGATCAACTTAGTAAATAGGGTTCCACCGTGTAGCCATGAATTAAGTCCATCTTGGTCTAGTTAAAGACATGGACCTATTCAACTACAACTATTGGAGTTGAGTCTAGAGTATCCTTGACCTAATCTAATTCAACTTTTGATTAGATTTGATCAATTACTCTAATTTAGTCCATTTCTTTAAGCTAACCTTAGGTCTAACCCAATTATGGACCTAATCCATCTAACCCATTGACCCACAAGTTTATGCAATTGTCTTAGGTCTTAATTCACAATTCTAGACCTACTAGACAACACTTAATCCTTTTAATTAAGTATTTGGGCTGATGGATCAGAGTTTGGCATTTCAAAAATAATTTTTAAATTTGAAAGGTTTTATTTTTTATTCACCAAATATGTTGACTCATTTCATAAATAGATCAGCACATTTCATAAATAGCAATCCTATTGCTAATTACATAACAGAAAATAACTCAATCAAAATAAATCATGAATATTTCTTTAGATCTAATCTAACACATTCATGATAAATTTTACAATTGAACCTTTACAATTAATTCCTTTCGCTGCTTCATCTGTATGGGATATAATTACAGCGGCACCCCTATCGCCATAGGAGACCCCATCGAATAGGAGGAGAGGGTCTTTAATCCCTACTTTTCTACGATGATCGGACGGCCATGGCAACCAACCCAATTCGATTACTTGCTACTTGGATCAAGTATATCTAAATATACCAATTTTAAAATTTAAATTTCAAATTTTATATTTTGAATTTCAAATTTTAAATAAATTTTAAATTTTTGAATTTCAAATTTTGAATTTCAAATTTTGAATTTTAAATTTTGAATTTCAAATTTAAAATTTCAACCAAATTTTAAATTTTGAATTTTAAAATTTTGAATTTTGAATTTCAAATTTCAAAATTCAAATTTTAAATTTTAAATTTTAAATTTTTGAATTTTGAATTTCGAATAACTTTCAAAATTCAAATTTTAAAATTTTGAATTTTAAATTTTAAATTTAAACTTTTAGATTATAACTTAATCTACGCATGCAAATATATATATCATATCTAAGAACCCGCTCTGATACCATTTGTGGGGAAATTCAGTGCAGGGGTAAAATGATAATTTTAAAACTTTTTCAAAATCATAATTTTACAGTGAAAAAATATTAATTAATCTAATTAATTAACATAAATTTATCCTACACTAGGATCTAAATATGATATATAGCATGCATGCATCTAAATTTGAAATTCGAATTTGAACAATAAATACTTTATTGTAATGTGTTCAGAACATCATACCTTTGTGCAGGTAGTAGATCGCCGTAATTTGATCACCGTCGGGAGAGTCTGATCGTCGTGATGCAGCCACACAGTGTGTCTGGCCTCTGTGGTTCGTCCACACGAAGCTCCCGGTCTAATCGACTCCTCACGAGTGCTAGCTCGTTGTAGAGCCCTTTTGACAGTCGATGCTGATCGAACTCCTTCGATCGATGTCTGTCGATTCTTTGGATACTCTGGATCATCAACAGACGTACTTGAGAGGATATTGAAGATCTTCCTGAGATTTTATGAGCTCACGATACTCATAGCTCACTTTCTCACTTCCCGAATCCCAGGCTAAAACTCTAGGGAACTCACCGGAAACCTTGCACCCACTTTTTCTTTCTTTTCTATCTTTTTCTCTTGGAAGGATATGGACTTCCTTCTCACGCACAAGACTTCTCACATCCCAAAATTTTTTTCCAAAAATCTTCTTCTTGCACGCCCCACTCTTCTCCTCCTTTTATAACAACGTCAAACGTCTTATCCAAAAGAAAGGATAAAGATGAGTAATTGTACATTTGAATTCAAATTAAATTTTGAATTCAAATATGTTGGAGCATGATCCCGGCTCCTCCCATGGACCTTGGGTGTAGCGGAACCAGCAACGAATAGATCTGGAGACTCCTGGACTCGATCCAAGACCCTTGACGAAATCAGCCTGGTTGCTATCTTCTTCGTCAGCCTTTCGTTCCAGATGAAGAACGCCTCTGAAATCATCTCTAAAAATTTCAAGATCTGGTACCCAACCAGATCAGGCCTGGACCAAGATCTTCCAATCCATAAATCTCAAATCGGGATATCCTAAATAGGGAAGAAGGTAGATGGAGATAGACCTCGCAGATCTGTCCTGCTGCAGCCTTTCCTGTAGATCTGTTGATGGAGATCTCACCCACGCCTCAAACGACCTCAGATCAACTCCAGATCTGAGAGGAACTTGTACCAACCTCTTCTCAAGAGATTTCAGATCTTTGTACCTAATGTTTGGGCGGCTGCAAGAGAGGAGGGGAGCAATCTGGTTGGCGGCTGCAAGGGGGAAGGGGCTAGCGCCTCCTTGCTTTTCTTTCCTTTTTAGGACCTAACGACAAGAAACCCTAGGGTTTCTTGCTCCTGGGGCATGGAGAATTGCTGGAAAGAGAGGGAGAAGAGAGAGAGAGACTTGGGAGAAAGAGTTCTGTATTTTCTTGGCTTTAATCAAACCTATACACAGTACATGTATATATAAACACAGGGTCAAGTGACCCAAACCCAAAACTCCCTTGACTAACTCTATGGGAGATTAGGTTAACCCAAGCCCATATACACCCATGACTCGACCTAATATCACCTACCCTAGGCCCAGACCTGGCCCATAAAGAGTTGGTCCCTTGAGGCCTACACAACCTAGACCTCAAGAACCCGAAAGGCCCACAGCCTTTCAACCTAGGGCCTAACTAGTCCTAGAGCCTCTATGAATCCCTCATGAATGATGGACCTTGGCCTTAGCCTTGGTCCCCTGGGCCTTGGGCACACCACCTGGATCACAACAATCTCCACCTTGGTATCTCAAGGCCTCAACCAGCTCCACTCTGTCCATCAGCCGCATCAGCTCAACATATCTCTGAAAGCTGTCCCGTAGAAGTACCTTCGTAAGTGCATCAGCTGGGTTCTCCTTGGTGTGTACCTTTACCAGCTCCACCTCACCATCCTCCACAAGCTCCCTGATCCGATGATACCGAATGCGATGTGCTTTATTCTTGCATGATAGACTGAGTTCTGTACTAATAGAAGTACACTCTGGCTATCACAGTGCACTCTAATGGCCTCCTGAGTAAGGCCCATCTCCGTCAACAAACCCTTCAGCCAAATTGCCTCCTTAGCTGCTTCTATCAGCCCGATGTACTCCGCCTCTATAGTGGATAGGGTCGTGATAGGCTGCAGACTCGATCTCCAAGAAATAGGACCTCCATACAGGCTAAAGATGAAGCCTGTCGTAGACCTCCGAGTATCCACATCTCCACCAAAGTCTGCATCTACATAACCGCCAATCAGCCCCTGAGCCTCCCTGGACATGTCAGAGTATCCCACTGCACCTCCTCGCTGTCTGTAGCAGATGCTAACTCCAACTGAACCTGTCAGGTATCTGAATATTCACTTTAGAGCTCTCCAGTGCTCCCTGCCAGGCTGCACCATGAACCTACTAACCTGACTCACTGCATGAGCGATGTCTGGCCTACAACAGACCATCGCATACATCAAGCTCCCAACTCCTGAAGCATAAGGAACCTTCTCCATCTCCTGAGCCTCCACCTCAGTCTGTGGCATCATGGTCTTCGAGAGTCTGAAGTGACCGGCAAGTGGCAGCTCCGTCGGCTTTGCTCCCTTCATCCCGAACCTCTCTAAGACCTTCTGTATGTAGCCTCCCTGAGATAGATGCAGCACCCTCCGGGCTTGGTCTCTGAAAATCTCCATGCCTAGGATCTTCCTTGCAGGACCCAAATCCTTCATCTCAAACTCCCGAGATAAGGATGCCTTCAGATCCTGCACAACCTTCCTACTCTTGCATGTAATAAGCATGTCATCCACATACAAGAGTAGGAACAACCTAGAACCATCCTCAAGAGACTGAACATAAACACAGGGATCAAACTCGCACCTAGAAAGTCCAATGCTGCGCACATAGGAGTCGAACCGCTTGTACCATTACCTCAGCGACTGCTTCAGCCCGTACAGCGACTTCTGCAATAGACAAACCTTTTCCTCTGATCCTGGATCCCTGAAACCGGGTGGCTGCTCCATGTAAATTCTCTCCTCCAAATGCCCATGGAGGAACGCCGTCTTGACATCCATCTGCTCCAGCTCTAAATCCTAAGCTACTACAATGCTCAGCAACACTCTGATGGAAGTGTGTCTGACGACGGAAGAGAAGACCTCGCTAAAGTCGATGCCTTCCTTCTGAGAGTATCCCTTGGCCACTAACCTCACCTTGAATCTGATACCTCCCTGCTCTGAAGGCCCTTCCTTACGACTGTAGACCCATTTGCAGCCAATGGGCCTCTTCCCTTGTGGCAACTGCACCAATCGCCATGTCTGGTTCTGATGGAGAGATTGCATCTCCTCGGACATCGTCTGGACCCACCGCTCTCTGTCCTGGCTCTCAATAGCCTCCTGATACGTATATGGGTCTCCATTCACTATCACCAGGGTATATGACAGCATCTCCTCGAAGCCATATCGGTCCGGTTGCCTGATGGTCCTCTTGGGCTTGTATAGGGCAACACCGATATCAATTCTCGGTCCAGCTCACTCCTGCTGGACCTCTCCACCTCGATCATCCATCCGAGTCCTCTCCACCTATGGAGACACTTAGGTAGGTTTTCCACCTGAATATCATATCCTCCAGTAGTACCTGCAAGAGGCAAAATCAAAGAGGTTAGCTGTCCAGCAGTGCCCTGCTGGACCTCCTCCTGCTCCTGCTACTCCTCCATGCCTGCTCGCCTTCGTAGGACTGACTCTTCATCAAAAGTCACATCCTGACTAATGATGACCTTCTTTTTCAACGGATCCCACAGCCTATATCCCTTGACTCCTCGTGGATAGCTTAGAAACAATGTTTTGCATGATATGGCGTCTAGCTTGCTCCGCTCACTAGCTCCAATGTGCACATAGGCCGTGTACCCAAATACCCGTAGATTGCCCAGCCCAACTGTCCTCCCAGACCACACCTCCTCTGGAAGCCTGCCATCCAACCTGGTGTGAGGTGACTGATTGACCAAGTAACCCGCTGCGTCAACTATGTCAACCCAGAACTCCTTTGGAAGCCCTGCCTGCAGCCTCATGCATCGTGCCTTTTCCAGAAGTGTTCTATTCATTCTCTCGGCCACCCCATTCTACTGTGGAGTCCCCTTAACTGAGAAGTGTCTCCTGATTCCACACTCCTCACAGTAGTCCTGGAACTCTCTGCTGGTGTACTCTTCACCATTGTCTGACCTCAGATACTTCAAGCTTTTCCCCTGCTCCTTCTCCACCTCAGCTCTCCAGATCTTGAACTTAGTGAAGACCTCTGACTTCTCTCTCATGAAGTAAATCCAGAGTTTCCTTGAGAAATCATCAATCAGGGTCATGAAGTATCTGGCACCATTCCTAGCTAAAACTGGGGCTGGTCCCGACACATCCGTATGTACTAACTCCAGAGGGGCTGCACTGCGGGCTGTACCAATGTTGAACTGAACTCTCCTCTGCTTTTTCATCTGGCAAGGCTCACAGATCTCCCCTGTAGCACCATCCTCTAGATCAGAGATGAGTCCCCTCTTGCTCAACTCCCTCAGCCCCCTGTCACCCATGTGGCCTAGGCGGTAGTGCCACATCTTGTAAGTCCCCTGCTGGTCCTGTGCTGCAGCTGCTGCATCAGACTCTCCGATCACCACAGATCCCTCCATGCGATAGAGGTTATTGTCCAACCTCCTGCCTCTCATCACTACCATAGCTCCATTGGAGATGTTCGGTACTCCGCTTCTAGCCCTACTGCTGAAGCTGTATCTACTGCGCTCCAAGTAGCCTAGTGACACCAGATTCTTTTCTAGCTCTGGGATGTGCTTTACATTTGTCAATGTCCTCACAATCCCATCAAACATCTTCACCCTGACTGTCCCTATCCCAGCCACCTTGCATGGATGATTGTCGCCTAGAGTCACTGATCCCTCATCTGTCTTGGTGTATGTCGCAAATCAAGACCTATGTGGTGTGTAGTGATGTGAGCACACAGAGTCTAGTGTCCACTCCTCTGTGTAATGCCTGTGACCATCTGATACCATAGTAGATCATCCTCCACCTGCTACCCAGCAACTGCACTCACTGATTCTGAGCCACTTCTTTCTCTCTTCTTGCTCTTCCATAGTGGACATTCTCGCTTGAAGTGCCCGAACTCATTGCACTTGAAGCATTTCATCTCTTTCTTTCCCTTCCTGGACTTGGACCGCCCCCTGGACTTGCTTCTGCCTCTGCCTCTACCTGTCCTCTCCCCTACTGCCAAACCCTCCTGGGGAGCCCGATCTCTGGTCAACTTTTTCCTCTACTCATTAGACCTCAGCACCGAGACCATGTCCTCATATTTCAGAGTCTCCTTGCCGTAGAGCAGTGTAGTCACCAAAGAGTCATACGATCCTGGTAGTGAACACAAAAGCAACAGGGACTTATCCTCCTCATCCAGCTTCACCCCGATATTCATCAACTCCATGCACAACTGGTCGAACCTCTGAATGTGGCCAATCACATCAGATCCCTCCTGCATCCGAAGACTGTACAACCTCTTCTTCAGCATCAGCTTGTTGCACATATTCTTCCCCATATACATGGTGTGCAACTTCGACCAAAGGCCCTTCAGGATCTTTTTTTCCAGCACCGAATACAACGCCGCATCCGCCAAACATCCTCTGATCACCGAGCATGCTTTCTTCTCCAACGATGCCCACTGTCTATCTGTCATTCCCTCAGGCTTCTCATCTAAAACCTGATCCAGATCTGCTTGCACCAGAAGATCCTCCATCCAAATTTTTCACATGAAAAAATTCTTCTTGCCATCAAACTTCTCGACATCGACCTTCATATTGCTGCCCATGACTGGATCCAAGCCAAACAAGCAATATAAAATCAAGAAGTATAGAATATATTGTTAGGATTTGATGCCTCGAGATTCAGCCTACATTGAGCCCACAGCGAGGTTCGCGGTGAAAAACGAAGTCCAACGAGATCAAATGACCTGAATCAGAGCTCGGATGGAGGAGATACGAGCTTTTAAAGTCGGCACGAGAATCGAGGTGGCAGAGGACCGCCGATGATCGGTGGTGGGCGGCAGCGGTGCGGCCGCAGGTGGCGGCGTGTGGGACGCGCGACCCAGGCCCGTGGCCCAGGCGGGCGTGCGGCCCAGGTGCGCGCAGGCCCGCACGCAGGCGCGGCCCAGGCCCGCGCGCGCGGGCTGGCCCAGGCCCTGCCGGCCCTGCTGGCCCCTTGCCCCAGTCCACCGTGGACCGGGCGGTCCACGGCGGGGCCTGTGGACCGCATGGGTGTTTCCCACGCATTTCTCACGGTCCACGAATCTATTCCATGGACCGGAGCACGATCCGACGGCATGGGTGGCTTCCGGTCTTGATCCGACGGTCTGAGATGTGATTTGGGTTGATTAAGGAGTCCTAATCATGATCTAAGTCGTGATTAAGGTCTATAAAAAGCCCTGAGCGTGAAACAGAGAGCTGAGTGGTCCGAATTTATGCCGTACGAAGCCCGTACGAACCCAAGAAGAGAGAGAGGCGAGAGCGCTGAGAGAGAAGGAGCAGGAGGCTCCTGGACAGCGATCGTCAGGCACTTCAGGGGTTCAGGGGGGTCTTCAAGAGAGAGTGAGCTTTTGTGAGAGAAACTTCAGGTGAGAGAGAATTAGGTGTACAAGGGTTGAGGGTGAGGTCTCCTCTTGTAAATTTTTTTTTTCATAGTGAAGTTTGTATGCCCCGTGGAGGTGAGCCCTTTTATGGCTGATCCACGTATTTTGATTGTTTTTCCTTTTGTTTTATTTTTTCTTTCTTCCTACTGCATCGCGTGGTACTGAAAGGATCTTGGGAGGTGGTGTCCTGGCCAGACATACACCCAACAAGTGGTATCAGAGTAAGGCGGTACAAGAACACAGATTGCAGTGGTGGTGAGCAAGATTGAAGATGGAAAAAATAGGAACAATCAAGATGGAGATCAACAAGTTCGATGGTAAGAGCAATTTCTCCTTGTGGCAGGCAAAGGTGAAGGACGTGCTCATTCAACAGGGGTTGATCGATGTTCTCTTGTGCGATGAAAAGCCGACCACCATGGAGGTGCGAGATTGAAAACGGTTACAGATGCAGGCGGTGAGTACCATCCGTATGTACCTGGCGGATGAGGTGGTGATCCATATGTTGAGCGAGACTTCTCCGATGGTGCTGTGGTTGAAGCTCGAGGAGTTGTACATGGCGAAGTCTCTCACCAACACTCTTTTCCTCTGGAGACAGTTTTACCAACTGTGGATGACTGAGGGACAGAGCATGCAGGAGCATCTCAGCCACTTCCAGAAGATCCTCACCGACCTTTCCAGCGTTGGTGAGAATGTTGAGGAGAAGACCAAGGTGCTGGTTTTGCTGGCGTCGCTTCCTCCTTCGTACGAGTCCTTGGTGACTGCTCTTCTAATGGGGAAGAGCACTATCAAGATGGACGAGGTCACCGCGGTGATACTCCAGAATGAGGTTCTCAGGAGGGAGAACCCAGCTTCGAGCTCAGGTGGCGGTAACTCAGCTTTGGTGGCTTCTGGAAGAGCAGGAGGAGGTAGATGGAGCGGCAGGAGATCGCAATGAAGGCGGTCCAAGTCCAGGAGGGACTTAAGCAAAATCAGGTGTTACCGGTGTGAGGAGTTGGGGCATCTAGCCAGAGATTGCCCTCAACTTAAAAATTGGACGGTGGCTGCTGTAGCGACAGCCGGCAGCGATTCAGATGGAGATGTCCTGAAGATATCTGATGAGGTATCTATTTCTTTCCAGCAGTGGATATTAGATTCTGCATGCCCCTATCATGTGTGTTGCAGAGAGGGGCAGTTTGACTCCCTGAAGAACAGTGAGGGCACTGTATATCTGCCGGATGGATCGAGCTGTGCGATCAGAGGCATTGGGACGGTCAGCTGGAGGACACATGACGGTGCAGTGAGGAGATTGGGGGAGGTCCGATACATACCCGATTTCAGGCAGAATCCTGAGGGTGGTAGCTGGTGGAGGAATCCTGAGGGTGCTACACGGCGATAGGATTGTGCTGGAGGGGAAGAAGGGGAGCAGAGGACATTATTACCTGACAGGGAGCCCAGTGCGAGGTGGAGCTTCAGGAGCCAGGCAGAGCCCAGAGCGAGTTGGAGCTCCAGGAGGCGGATCGGGCACGAGACAGGAGACTCGGGAGGACGAGAGGCGACGTCACAAGGTGAGATTCCTATTGCCGCAGGACGATGCCCCGAGCAGGTCTCAGGTCAGGAGGAGCACAGCATACGACGGAGATGGGATCGAGCAGCCTGGCTCGACTCTCATGTTTGCCCATCCATGATCAGCAGGCGATTGCCCCAGGGTATGGGGGCGAGGAGATCCAGAAGCTCTCAGAGTTTGGAGGAGGCCGAATATCGAGTCGAGGTGGAGATTGTTACGATTTGATGTCTCAAGATTCAGCCCATATTGAGCCCACAGTGAGGTTCGCGGCAAAAAATGGAGTCCAACGAGACCAAGATCACCTGAATCGAAGCTCGGATGGAGGAGATACGAGCTTTTGAAGTCGGCACGAGAATCGAGGCAACGAAGGACCACCAGCGACCGACGGCGGGCGGCAGCGGTGCGGCCGCAGGCGGCGGCACGTGGGACGCACGACCCAGGCCCGCACGGGATGCACGACCCAGGCCCGCGGTCCAGGAGGGCGCGCGGCCCAGCGGGGCGCGCGGCCCAGTCGGGTGTGCGGCCCAGGCGAGTGCGCGGCCTAGCCAGGCGCGCGGCCCAAACGCACGCAGGCGCGGCCCAGGCCCGCACGCGCGGGCTGGCCCAGGCCCTGCTGGCCCTTTGCCCCGATCCACCGTGGATCGGGCGGTCCACGGTGGGGCCTGTGGACCGCGTGGGTGTTTCCCACGCATTTCTCACGGTCCACGAAACTATTCCATGGATTGGAGCGCGATCCAACGGCATGGGTGGCTCCCAGTCTTGATCCGACGGTCTGGAACGTGATTTGGGTTGATTAAGGAGTCCTAATCATGATCTAAGTCATGATTAAGGTCTATAAAAAGCCCTGAGCGTGAAACAGAGAGCTGAGTGGTCCGGATTTGTGCCGTACGAAGTCCGTACGAACCCGAGAAGAGAGAGAGGTGAGAGCACTGAGAGAGAAGGAGTAGGAGGCTCCTAGACAGCGATCGCCAGGCACTTCAGGGGTTCAGGGGGGTCTTCAAGAGAGAGAGATCTTTTGTGAGGAAAACTTAAGGTGAGAGAAAATTGGGTGTATAAGGGTTGAGGGTTAGGTCTCCTCTTGTAAAATTTTCTTTTTCATAGTGAAGTTTGCATGCCCCGTGGAGGCGAGCCCTTTTGTGGCTGATCCACGTATTTTGATTATTTTTTCTTTTATTTTATTTCTTCTTTCTTCCTGCTGCATCACATGGTACTGAAAAGATCTTGGGAGGTGGTGTCCTAGCCAGACATCCACCCAACATATACCTTGATGGTACCTTGCTGAAAATTTTTAGCACTTGGGATCTTCAACTTCTCGCACTTGGAACCGCTTCCTCACCACTGTGGCTCTGATACCAACTATTGGAGCACGATCCTGACTCCTCCCACGGATCTTGGGTGTAGCGGAACCAGCAACGAATATATCTGGAGACTCCTGGACTCGATCCAAGGCCCTTGACGAAATCAGCCTGGTTGCTGTTTTCTTCGTCAGCCTTTCATTCCAGATGAAGAACGCCTCTGAAATCATCTCTAAAAATTTCAAGATCTGGTACTGTTGCCCAGCTATGCAACCTAAGAGGGGAGGTGAATTGGGTTTCTAAAAATTTTAAGCTTAAATTATGACTTGTGAGAAAAGTTTGACAAAGCTAAATAGATAGGGTGAGTAGAATTAATTTAAGGCTAATAGCAAGAGCAAGAATGTAAGAGAATAATGAAGAGATAAAGAAGAGCAATTAGACACACACCAAATAAAAGGATTTATAGTGGTTCGGTGCCAACCTTGCACCTACGTCCACTCTCCAAGCTCCTACTTGGGAATTTCAATCCACTAATATTGTATTCAACTCGAATATAAATATCAAAAACTCTGACTCTAGCTATCCCAAGCTAGACCACTTATTTTTCGGGTACAAGCCAACCCAATACACTCCGATTCTAGGTTCGGATCAACCTTTCCTTGTTTTGGAACCCCTCCAAAACAAAACCAATGACTCAAACTGAGTATAACAATTTATAGCACAAATAAGTATAAAGAAAGCTCCTTCAATGAGCGAATATAACTTTAAATACACTTTACTCAAGAGAAGAAGACCCTTTTTGGATTTCTTCAAGGTGGATGGAGACTTGAATGTGCACTTGAGAAGTTGGTGAGCTTGGATTAAAGGCTTCTTGAAAGCTTTGAATGAGCTCTTGCTTAGGACTGAAAAGTTGGCTTGAAATCCCTTTTTCAAAATCTCTCTACTTGAATCCTCTTTCTTTTCTTGTTATTGATTCTCATCTTTTTGTCCCTTTTATAGCTTCAAGAAATAGTGAAAAATATTTTAGGCTGAAATAGAGCCATTAGACCACAATAAATGAGCATTAAAAGCACTTAAAATGGTTAAAAAACTAGCCGTTGCGGAAAAATCTCATCACAGGGGTCGACTCATGGGTCGACTCATGCCTGGGGGTCGACTCATGGGTCGACCTCTGTGGAAGAACAACAGAAAACAACCAGAAGATAAGGTTCTGTGATTTTTGGCCTAAAAACAGCAGGGGTCGACTCATGGGTCGACTCATGCCTTGGGGGTCGACTCATGGGTTGACTCACAGGTTGTGCCAAGCCAAAAAATCTGCGTGCCAAACAGTTCATTGTCATGAGTTGACTCATGGGTCGACTCATGATTTTCAAACATGCATATCTTTCAAAATACAAGTCCAAAAATAATAAAATTTTCATCAATGGATCATAAATCTTTTGTTCTATCATTTGATACTATCAAATCAGGGTTTTGGTAAAATTATAATTTTGCCTCTGAAGAGCAATAAGACTTTTTCAAGTGAGAAATATTAGTACCCCTTCAACTGCTTTGTAATCATCAAAATCAATCTAAGGAGCAACAATCTCTCCTTTTTTGATGATGACAAAATATTTGAACAAAAGCATTTATATGAATCAATGATCATGAATTTCAATGAAATGCATTATAGGTAGTTTGAAGATAAATAGGAAATTTACTACCAACTTATAAGTGCATTTGCTTGAAAAGAAGATTGATTCTTTTGGCATGTGATACATGTGCCCATTTGCATAAATAATTTGCCCATTGCTTAATGATTTAAAAATTTGCTCATTTGATTATGTGATTTTGGTATCAGAATAAAAAATTTATTTTTATTATCAGAGCAAAGCAGAATTTACATTAGGATTTGAAAATTGCGTGTTTGAAAATATCTCATTTGCTCATTTGCTTGTTTTTTAAATTTCTTAAAAATTTGCTCATTCTCATTTGATTATTTTAGTTTTAGTATCAGAGCATGTTTAACAATTAAGTGTATCAATGCATACCTAAGAATTAATTTTTAAAGCATGTCAGAGCATGTCAAATTTTAAGATGTATCAGAGCATGTCTAATTTTAAAGGTGTATTTATCTCTCTTTTGATACTTTTGCTTAGTAATTCACTCATTATATTTTTAAGTCATTTAATAATCTTGCTTTTGATATTTTTCATTAATTTCTCCCCCTTTTTGACATCATCAAACATTGTTAACTCCCCCTCTTTTTTTGAATACATTTTTTCTTTAGTGTTTCTTCAAACTTCTTGTGCTAATCATTAATGTTTACTCCTCCTGAATACAGCAATCATAAAACAGAATATGCCATTGAGTACCATAGATATGAATTAGCAACAAAGAGAAGATATATAATCAAAAGATGATTGATACCATTACAAAGAGTAGATATATAATTAAAAGATGATTGATACCATAGTTGTTTCAATACATATTCCATAATATAAAAGTCAACTAGTTAACATCATTACATGGCCCAAAAGACAGATCCTAGAAAGAACAACAGACATGACTAACAACAAGGATCTAGTAGAACACATGACTCTATGGATCAGAATCAGATGTATCAGAGATGGGGTGGGGAGATGATGGATCACGACCAAGAGCTCATCCTCTACCCCGTCTGCCTCTGCCACGAGTGGAGGTGCTGGCACAAGTAGGTGGGCGAGATGATCCTGAAGGCTGAGAACGTTCAGAGGTCAAAGACTGGACTGCAAGAGAGAGCCTGATGGAATCAAGAATGTTCAGAGCTCTCGAAACAGACTGAAGCAGTGCAGTGAACTGTGTAGAAGCATGCTCACTAGAGCCTCTGATCTCTCTCCTCAAGAAATCAAAACCACCCTCCAAAATACCTCGGAGTCTGCTAGCCTCCGCAGTTAGGTCTGTGACCTCAATAGTGCACTCCTGTGGCTGAGGATGGGCCAAAGCTAAGACTTGCCCCTACAAGTCAAGCACTCTCCCAGTCAGTCTCAAAATGTAATCCTCGAACTGCTGAATCCGAACTGACTGATCTGAGATCATCTGAAATACAGTGGAGATATGGGGGATCAAGGTCTGATCAGATGCATCTAATGATGTGGATCCCGGTGCAAACACAGAAGTGCTCCACTGACGAGAAAGCAAGGAAGCCACACGCTGAGAAATCTGCTCAATCTGATCATCAGCCAATCTGAACTCTGAGGGAAGTGCTCTGCTGTCTGGCTGCTGAACTGGTGTGTGCCTCCTGGTGGACTCCGAAGGGCCAGCCTCTGGATCTGAAACAAACTGGATGTCTGGAGATGCTGCCCTGAAGTCATGGAGAGGTGATGAGGGACCTTCTTCCTCAGCTCTGTCCTCAACTCTGTCCTCAGCTCTCTCCTCAACTCTTTCTTCTGTACCCTTGATCCAACCACCATCAATCCTAGTGAATCCCATGCGGTGCAGAGTGTGTTGGTTGATGGTGTCAGCGTGAAAAAGTTTAGCAGATGCCTCCCCCTCAAAACTGACTCCAAACCTCCTGAAAATCAGTGTGAGGGCCATACCAAAAGGCAGATGTGCCTTGGATCTATTCAGTGTTTCTCTCATGGCCTCAATCATTAAAGCAGGGAGGTTTAAGGGGGTTTGGGTGATCACATGAAACATTATACATATGTCTCTGCCAGAAAAGAGGTCATGTCTACCACTTCTAGGGAAGAAAAGCTTTGTCACTAATTGATGTAGAATTCTCATTTCAATTGACAAGATTTTGGCTTCTAATTTATTTAGACTTCCCGAGTAAGTTCCTCCTAAAATTACATTGATCCCCTCTTCCTTCACTGGGAGTTTCATGTATGAATATCCCTCACAGGGCAAATGTAGAATCTCTCCCAAAATAATAAGATCTAAGCAGATATCAATTCCCTTAACAGTAGAAGTTACTGTTCCATTGCCATAGTGCAGATTTAGATAAAACTCTCTAACCAAGTCTACATATGTAACTTCCTTGAGAGAACAGTAAAATCTCCAACCTTGGTTTTTGATCTTTGATCCAAAGGAGAAACCCTCTTTTTCAAAAAAATTGAAGTCCATATTCTTGCCGGTTTCTACCTTTCTGTCAGAGAGAGGGATTTTGCTAGGGCTAAGGGGAGACTGAGAGGGACCTGGTGCAGACGCTGAAGCTGGAATGGGAGCAGAGGAGGTCTGAGAAGCTTGCCTTTTTCTGCGGATGCCTTCTTCCAGCGCACGGACTGATTTCCTTCTTTGAGGGAGTTTCATCTTTGGGGCCATTCTCACCACAAGAGCAGGCAGGGAGACTCGAAAGATCAAATGGGTGAGGAGAAGGAAGGTTACTAGAGGATGGAAAGAGATTTTGGCGGAGAGAAATGATAATTTTGAGAAGAACGGTGGAAGCTAGGGCACGCTCCAACCGCTTCAATCAAGGGAGAAAGATGCGAGAAGCTCCTTTCCCAAGGGGTGATTTGAGGTGGAGATGTGAAGGGAGAATGATCTTTGGGCTAAATCCTTGGTTTTGGAGAGAACGAAGATGAGGACGAAGAGTCTTGGAGGGAGGAAGACAAAGAAGAAGAAGGGGTCAGCTCATGAACGGGCTTTAAGTTAAAAAGAAAAGAACCCGTGGGAAGTTGGCAAAGAATTTCAAGTATGCCATTGGGTCGACCCTAGGGGGTCGACTCATGAATCACAAAATTTCAGAAAAAATATGAATAAATTTCGAAAAAATTTAAAATTTTGGGAAAAAAAATTTTGCTCAAAGACAAGTTGTGAGAATGATAATCTTGAGCTTTTAGGTCCAAGAGAGATGATGAAAATTGAGCTTAAAGAAATTTTGACATCGATTCCTTGGAATTGAAGAAATATTTAGGCAAATGGATCAAGAATTCCTAGATTTCTCCTAATTTCACAGAATCTATCCTCACTAAGGGCCTTTGTAAAGATATTAGCTAATTGATTTTTAGTGCAAACATATTTAAGAATTATATTTTTATTTTGAATATGTTCTCTTATAAAATGATGCCTTATTTCAATATGTTTAGACCTTGAATGTTGAATTGAATTTTTAGTTAGATTTATGGCACTAGTGTTGTCACATCTTATAAAATGATAATCTAGACCTTGTTGCTTAATCCACAAGATTTGAGCACAACAACTTTCGGCTGCAATGTATTCGGCCTCAGCCGTAGACAGTGCTACCGAATTTTATTTCTTGCTAAACTAAGAGATTAGGTTAACTCCAAGAAATTGGCAAGTTTTACTAGTGCTCTTTCTGTCTAATCTACATCCAGCAAAATCAGCATTTGAATATCCTAATAAATCAATTAGTGAGTCCTTAGAGTACCATAATCCTAGAGTTTGAGTACCATTTAAATATCTAAGGATTCTTTTAACAGCATTCAAGTGAGATTCTTTAGGATTAGATTGAAATCTAGCACATAAACAAACACTAAACATGATATCAGGCCTACTTACAGTTAAATATAATAGAGAGCCAATCATACCTCTATAGTATTTTAAGTCTACGCATTTACCTTCTTCATCCTTGTCAAGCTTACATGATGGGCTCATGGGTGTGCCAATTGCTTTGGAGTTCTCCATTCCAAATCTTTTGAGTAATTCCTTGGTGTACTTGCTTTGGGTGATGGAGATTTCTTATTTTGTTTGTTTGATTTGGAGTCCGAGGAAGAAAGTAAGTTCTCCCATCATGCTCATCTCGAACTCCCCTTGCATGAGCTTAGCAAAGTCTTGACAAAA
Organism: Elaeis guineensis; assembly: GCF_000442705.2. Taxonomy (NCBI): domain Eukaryota; kingdom Viridiplantae; phylum Streptophyta; class Magnoliopsida; order Arecales; family Arecaceae; genus Elaeis; species Elaeis guineensis. The sequence continues at coordinate 23,430,378 of NC_026005.2, forward strand.
AGATTCATTAGTAGACCCAAAAATTATGTCATCAACATAAATTTGTATAACTAACATATCATTTTGATTTCTTTTAATAAAGAGGGTTGTATCTATATTACCTCTTGAAAAATCATTATTTAGTAAGAATTTGCTTAGCCTATCATACCAAGCCCTAGGTGCTTGTTTTAATCCATATAGAGCTTTATTTAATTTAAAAATATGATTAGGAAAAGCATGATTTTCAAATCTTGGGGGTTGTTCTACATAGACTTCTTCAGCAACATATCCATTCAAAAATACACTTTTGACATCCATTTGAAATAATTTAAATTTTATAAAGCAAGCATATGCAAGTAGAAGTCTAATGGCCTCTATTCTAGCAACAGGTGCAAAGGTCTTATCAAAATCAATTCCTTCTTCTTGATTATAATCTTTAGCAACCAATCTTGCTTTATTTCTTATTACATTTTTATGTTCATCTAATTTGTTCCTA
>NC_026005.2:23430952-23434698 GCF_000442705.2 Elaeis guineensis
AAGACCCATTTTGTGCCAATTATTGAATAATTTTTAGGTCTTGATACTAAAGTCCATACATTATTTCTTTCAAATTGATTAAGTTTCTCTTTCATTGCATTGATCCAATTATAATCATTTTCAGCTTCTTCAATAGTTTTTGATTCAAGATGAGATACAAAAGCACAATGATTAAATACATCTCTAAGTGAAGAACGAGTTTTTACCCCATGCATAGGATCACCAATAATTAGCTCCTTAGGGTGATTGTGAACATACCTCCATTCTTTGGGTAGGTCATTTGTACCTTGAGGTTGTTCTTGATGTTCTTCACCTCCCTCATCCTGTTTGTCTTCATGTTCCTCATCCTCTTGAATTGTTGAATCTTTCAGAGTGATCTCCTTCATTCCTTCTATAAGAGGATCTGCATCATCACACCTTCATTCTTCATTGAAGGAAGATCGTTAAATTCATCAAAGACAACATGTATGGACTCCTCTACTACTAAAGTTCTTTTATTAAAAACTCTAAAAGCTTTACTAGTGGAGGAGTAACCAAGAAAGATTGCTTCATCTGATTTTGCATCAAATTTTCTAAGTCTTTCTTTACCATTATTTAATACAAAACATCGGCAACCAAAAATATGAAAATATGCAATATTAGGTTTTCTTTCTTTCCAAAGCTCATAGGGGGTTTTTTTTAAAATTTGTCTAATCAAAGCATGATTTAAAATGTAACATGCTGTGTTAATTGCTTCCGCCCAAAAATATCTTAGAAGGTTGCTTTCACAAAGTATGGTACGGGCCATTTCTTCTAAGGTTCTATTTTTTCTTTCTACTACCCCATTTTGTTGGGGTGTCCTAGGAGCAGAGAAGTTATGGCCAATTCTCTTTTCATCACAAAAATTTTCAAAGTCTTGATTTTCAAATTTAGTTCCATGATCGCTTTGAATATTTTGAATTGAAAATCTTTTCTCATTAGTGACATTTTGGTAAAATTTAGTGAAAACATGAAAAGTTTCATCTTTGTGTGCTAAAAAGAAAACCCAAATAAAACGAGAGTAATCATCTATAGTTACAAAACTATATCGTTTTCCTCCTAGACTAGTGGTTCTAGTAGGTCCAAATAAGTCCATATGCAAAAGCTCTAAAGGTCTAGAGGTTGAAACAATATTTTTGGATTTAAATGAAACTCTTGTTTGTTTACCTAGTTGACATGCATCATAAATTCTATCCTTTTCAAAATTCAGTTTTGGCAAACCAAGAACTAATTATTTCTTAATTAATTTTGAAAGAGAATGCATGCTAATGTGTGCAAGTCTGCGATGCCAAAGCCAACTAGTCTCATTAACTTTAGCATTCAAGGATACTAGGCATTGCATGTTTATTTTGACTAAATCATTTAAATCTACCATATAAATATTACCATGTCTATGTCCAATAAATTTAATGCCATCATTAATAGGACTAGTTACAATACAAACAGACGATTCAAAAACAACTTTATATCCTTTATCACAAAATTGACTAATGCTTAGTAAATTATGCTTTAAACCATCAACTAACAAAATATTTTCAATGTATTTGGAGGAAGTGATACCAATGTTACCTATACCGATGATCTTTTCTTTGCCATTATCTCCAAAGGTGACCATCCCTCCATCCTTAGCATCAAGAGTGATGAATTGGGATTCATCACCAGTCATGTATCTCGAGCATCCACTGTCAAGATACCATTTCCTGTTTCCTCCTTGGGATGCTAGACACACCTGCAAGCAAAAGTCAAGTTTTTATTTTAGGTACCCAAGCTTTCTTGGGTCCTTTTTGGTTAGTCATAATGGTTCCTTTTGGAACCCATATTTTCTTTATAGTTGAGTTTGCAGACTTGTTAGAGAAGCAAGTGTATGACTTATGTCCTACTCTACCACATTTGAAGCAAGTAATATTAGAAGACTTGTTACTTAAAGAGTTTACATAAATATTTTTCAGATATTTTTGTTTCTTCAAGGGGTTATAGCCAAGTCCAGCCTTATCATACACGGCTTTTTGATTATCAAGAATCATATTAAGTTTATTTGAACTCAAGATGAACTTTTCTACTATTGGTTTTAGCTTGGCAATTTCATTCTTTAAGCTTTGATTTTCTTGAAGCATGGTGGATTTCTCAATTGAAATGTTTTCAGTTTGTTTCAATAAAGATTGATTTTTCAATTTTAGCTCTTTGTTCTTCATCCCTAGTTTCTTTAATTCATCAACTAAATCATAGAAAGCTTCATGTAATTCTTCAAATGTAAAGTCACTAGGAGTTTCAGAAATTACCTCATTTTTGTGTGCCATAAGGCACAGGTTGGCTTGTTCGGTTGAGTTTTCCTCATCGGAGCTTGAGTCATCACTCGCACTCCAAGTGACCATCATAGCCTTCTTCTTGTACTTCTTGGGACCTTTCTTCAGTTGTGGGCATTCGGATTTGAAGTGTCCCGGCTTCTTGCATTCGTAGCAGATAAGGAGTTGGTCTTTCTCTTTTTCTTTGCTCTGTTCCCCTTTTGTGAATGGCCTCTTCCTCATCCCCTGTTTCTTTTTTCTCAAAAATTTTTTGAATCTTCGGGTAATGAGTGCCATCTCTTCATCCTGTTCTTCATCTTCAGTGTCATCAGTTTCTTCATCTGGTGGAGCTGTGGATTTGAGGGCAATGGTTCTTTTCTTTTTGACTTCTTCCTCTTGATGTTGCTTCATGCTCAGCTCATGAGTCATCAATGATCCAAGAAGCTCTTCCAAGGATAGAATGTTCAAGTCCTTAGCTTCTTGGATGGCAGTCACTTTGGCTTCCCAAGTTCTTGGTAGGGACCTGAGAATCTTTCTTACAAGCTCACTGTTAGTATAGGACTTACCAAGACTCTTTAAACCATTAATAATATCAGTAAAGTGAGTAAACATTCCGGTTATGGACTTATCATGCTCTATTTTAAACAACTCATATTTATGCACAAGCATGTTGATTTTAGACTCCTTTACTTGATTGGTTCCCTCATGGGTTATTTCTAATCTATCCCATATTTCTTTAGCAGATGAGCAAGTAGAAATGCGATTAAATTCATTTGCATCAAGAGCACAATAACGAACATTCATTGCTTTAGCATTTAATTGGGCCATCTTCTTATCAACCTCATCCCATTCTTTCTCGGGTTTGGTTGATTCCTCACCATCTATAATTTTAGTGGGTGTGTGAGGACCGTTCACTATGATACTCCACATATCATAGTCGAGTGCTTGAATGAATATTTTCATCCGAGCTTTCCAATAGGTGTAATTAGACCCATTGAAAAGTGGAGGTCAGTTGGTGGATTGCCCCTCGGCTAGAGAAGTGCCGACATGAGTTGCCATAGATCTTTGGCTCTTTGATTGTTTAGATCAAAGAAGGGCTAGAGCACTGGGCTCTGATACCACTTGTCGCCTAGCTATGCAACCCAAGAGGGGGGGTGAATTGGGTTTCTAAAAATTTTAAGCTTAAATTATGACTTGTGAGAAAAGTTTGACAAAGCTAAATAGATAGGGTGAGTAGAATTAATTCAAGGCTAATAGCAAGAGCAAGAATGTAAGAGAATAATGAAGAGATAAAGAAGAGCAATTAGACACACACCAAATAAAAGGATTTATAGCGGTTCGGTGCCACCTTGCACCTACATTCACTCTCCAAGCTCCTACTTGAAAATTTCAATCCACTAATCTTGTATTCAACCCGAATACAAACGTTGGAAACTCCGACTCTAG